>NC_053139.1:25411125-25567737 GCF_016808335.1 Panicum virgatum
GACATAAGCCTCACATCCCCAAACTTTGAGAAAAGATAATCCGGGACGCTTCCCAGTCCATATCTCTATGGTGTCTTCTCAACAGACTTACTTGGAACCCTATTGAGTGTGAACGCAGCAGTTTCAAGAGTATAACCCCAAAATGACAATGGAAGATCAGCTTGGCTCATCATGGACCTAACCATGTCCAACAAGGTTCGGTTCCTCCGTTCGGATACCCCATTCCATTGAGGCGTTTCCGGGCGGAGTTAGCTACGGAATAATTCCACATTGCTTCAAATGATCACCAAATTCAAGCTCAAATATTCTCCTCCACGATCAGATCGCAGAAATTTAATTGTCTTGCCTAATTGATTTTGTACTCATTTGAAATTCTTTGAACTTTTCAAACGATTCAGACTTGTGCCTCATTAAGTAGATATAGCCATATCTACTAAGTCTCAGTGAAAGTAATGAAGTACTGAAAACCACCTCTGGCTATTGAGCTCATTGGTCCACATACATCAGTATGTACAAGTCCCAACAAGTCACTCGCCCTCTCACTCTGACCAATGAAAGGCGCTTTGGTCATCTTTCCAAGCAAACAAGACTCACATGTGTCAAATGATTCAAAATCAAATGAGCTTAATAATCCATCTTTATGGAGTTGTTCAATGCGCTTCTCATTTATATGACCTAAGCGACAATGCCAAATAAAAGTGGGATTCAAATCATTTGGTCTAAGCCTCTTATTAAGTTACAGACAGATTTATCCTAAGATCAAGAACATATAATCCATTCACCAATGGACAATGAGCATAAAAAATATCATTGCAAAAGATAGAACAACGTTTGTTCTCAATTACAATCTTAAAATCACCAACTTCTTCCAAACATGAAGAAGAAATAATGTTCTTGCTCAAAGCGGAATGCAATAACAATTATTTAATTCCAAAACTAATCCGGAGGGTAGAGACAAGTGGTAGGTGCCGACCGCCAACACCGCAACCTTTGCGCCATTGCCGACCCGAACGTCCAACTCGCCTCTTGCAAATCTTCTAGTCTCACTTAGACCCTGCAACGATTTGCAAGTGTGAATCATCGATCCAGTATCAAATACCCATGATTCACTAGAAGATAATGCAATATTTATTTCTATAACATTTATACCTGAAGTGGAAGTCTCACTTCCCCTTCTTCTTCTTTTCTTCTAAGTACTTCTTGCAGTTCCTAGACCAATGTCCCTTTTCATGACAGTGGAAGCATTCATCGTCAGAAGTAGGGCCAGATTTGGCCTTAGGTGCTGGCTTTAGCTTAGAGCCTGAGGACTCACCACCGGAACTCTTTTCCTTGCCTTTACCTTTGGGATTAGGAGGCGTCCAACGCTTTCCTCTTTTTGTTCCCCTTCTGAATCATCATCACATGATTGGGATTCTTCTTAATGCTCTCCTCTGCTGTTTTTAGCATCCCATGCAACTCACTCAATGTTTTATCCAAGCCATTCATCTGAAAGTTCATGATAAAAGGCTCATAGCTCGCCGGGAGCGACTGGAGAATAACATCAGTAGCCAAGTCTTGGTGAAGTTCAGAACCAAGTCTATCCAAAGTCTCAATGTAACCAATCATTTTGATCACATGAGGACTGACTGGCTACCTTCTGCCAGCTTGCACGCAAACAAGGATTTTGAGATATTGAACCTCTCAGTCCTGGCTTGGTTCTGAAAAATCCCACGCAGCCCGTCGATCATGGTATGAGCATCCGCATGTTCATACTGCTTCTGCAGATCAGGGGACATGGTGGCGAGCATCAGACAGCTGACATCAAGTGAGTCATTGCAGTGCTTCTCATAAGCTTCTGCGATCAGCAGCAGTTGCCTTGTCAGGGAGATCATCAGGATATGGCTGCTCAAGAACATACTCCTTTTTCTCTTGCCTGAGAACAATTCTCAGGTTGCGGTACCAATCAATAAAGTTTGTTCCATTCAACTTTTCTTTCTCAAGAACAGAACGCAAATTGAAAGCGGAATTGTTATTGGCAGACATGATCTACAACATTAAAGTAAAGCAAGATTCAGCACTAAGTTTATGTAAAGATTTTCATTAACTGATTTAACAAAAGACAACCTACTATATCAAAGTCATCTTCCCTCTAATGACATATAGTGGTTCAAGATCCATAATCACTAAAATTCTAGTGAGCTTTAGCATCACGGCTAGAAAAATAGTGATACAGGTAAGTAACAAATTACTAATCACATCTCTATGCGACTCTTGTTTGTTGGGTGGCATCCAATGCCCCGGCCCTAACCCTATGCCTTAAAGCCCAAAACTGTTTTGATAGCTTTGCTGAGTAAACCAATACTATGCTTGTGAATGTCCGACATCCACCCTATACAAAAGTGATAGCTGAGGGTAGTCTACTTTGGTAAACCTACCACACAACGATCAAAATTTATAGGTGCAGCTATTGGTAAAAGGCATCAAAAACTCAAACTTTTCTGAGGGAAGCTATTCTATCATGATTAAAGCATCCACCATATGTAAAAGCATGAAAGAATAGTATGACAGGAAAATAAATATCACAGGCATATAATCATATTATATTGTGAATAGTATGGCCTCTTGCATCACAATGGGCTCCATCGCCATGGCTCCAAGGTGACCTCCATTGCCATCCGTCCTGTCTTGTGGTGATCATCATCGCCATCATGATTGAAGCCTCCATGAAAAGATACTAAGCTACTACATCTAATAGCTAGTGAAATAATTACATGAGGATTCAAACATCACAAGTCGACACGCAGGTCGTTATACAATAATGGTGCAACCTCAACCCGGTTGTGTTAACTTGCGACACGCAGGCCGCACAAATCATCACATACATCATCACATGACATTGAGGCCATACCATTCACATCACACCCTGCAAAAACAAGTTAGGCGTACGACGTGTTCTACCAAAGTAGCGCTTGAGAAGCCGCTACAGCGAGAAAGCAACGGCGGTCCCTATGAAAACCTCACGGAATTACACAGATCGCATCTATGGAATCCCTATGAAAATCTCATCAGAGTGATTGCATCACCTCAAATCCGAGCCATTCATAATGCCTCAATTTTCACTAGGTCAATCACCTTGACCGTGCAAACTTTGCACTTGAGAAGACTGCATCTACACATGACCTTGATCTGTTGGTTCAATCTGCTGACTATGCACACAGTTAGTCCCGATGGTGATTCCAGCCGGTAGGGACATGTCGTATGCATAACAGAGAAAGAACACAAACTAATCTTTTGTCATATGCCGCGCAATCAACTCGCTCCAGTTTTAAACCCCTTATGACCAATTGATCAAATCAAACCGTGCAAAAGTAATAGATCCAATCTACTACAACAACATATCACCTATATGCAAAAGATCCAGACCAAAAACTACGCAAGATGGCTCTGGTACCACTGTAGGGAAACGGGTAGGCTACGCTAGCATCACTACCGCATAAACCCAAGATACTTGCGAGTAGAAGATCATAGATCGTTACCACTAGACGCGCAGCGCAGCGGAAGAAGTCGCGCGTCGATGTAGAGGAAGTAGTCGATCACGTCCCACGAACCGAGCTCCTCGTACTTGATCCCAGCAGCCGATCAGCGCAGCAGTCTCAGCAGCGCCTCCACGGAGTCCACACGTACGGGGATAAAACGCCGGGCGTCGGTGTGCTAGCACCGCACGCACGGCAAGGGCGGCGGCCGAGAGAGAGGGAGGGGCGGCGGCTAGGGAGGTGGCGCGGCTCAGGTCATCGCCCCCCTAGCCCCTCCCTCATATATATAGGGCGTACTAATGGGCTTCTATCTCATAGGCCCATTAGTAACCCTAATCCCTCTTGGATCAATATCCACTTGGGCCTTTAAACCGTATTGTGATGATGGGCTCTTGGGCATATCCCCAACGGCTGCTGCCATTCGATTGGCATCCAACGGCCCCATCGGGGACTTACTCCATATATTCAGCGCATGTTGGTGAGTTGGTCATATAGCCAGTAAACAAATAGCCCAAACTACCATGCGAGAAGGTTATATCTGTTTGCTAACACATAAAAGAAAAGAAAAACAGCGAGAACGATGGAAAAGTGTGTGACGAGCCATAAGCGAAACTGACTATCGTCTTGCCGGACGAAACAAGCTTCTATGTATGGCAATCTTTGGCAAAATTTAAGTAATATTTTCTTTTGAGGCTTCTTTTCTCATAAACGACTCATTGTAATTAATCAAATTATCACCGTCAGCTTGCTTTAAACTTGCTCAACCTTCCGTTTTTCTCTTTTTTAGATTACACAGTGCAATCAAGACACTGGTAACACACGCACACTCACTTTTATAAACGCACGTATACAAACTTTACTCATGTGAGCATCTTCGAAGACTGAGCCGGGAAATGCTGTCGACGGGAACGTCGCCTACCACTGAAAGTATAATACCATTAAATCCTAAAATTTGGTTTCACGAGAAGTCGAACCTAGGACTTGAAGCGCTACTGAGGCTCTTCTAACCACTAGACTACAGTCTCTTGTGTAAGCTTTCCCTTTTCTCATTGCAGCTTTTTATAATAAAAAAAACTTGTTTATTTAATTTCCAGGGACCGGCAGCTTCAGTTTCCGGATCAGGTGAAGTACATATGCCTTTTCCTATACTGAAGTTTTGATCAATTTTTCCATAGTGAATTGACATCGACAGATGGATAAAATAGACGGCGGACGGCGACGAGCGAGCTGCGACGCCGGCGTTGTGGGCGGTGGGGAGATGCACGACGCTAGCATCAACGTTGTTTTCCTTTTCTTTTGTATGTTAGTTAGCAAAAGAGATATAAACTCTCGCGTGGTAATTTGGGCTGGCCATTTGATCAACATGGGCTGAATATATGGAGGAAGTCCCATGTTTTACGACGGGACCGTTGGATGCCAAACGAATGGCCATCAGCAACTTAAGTCCCTCCAAGGTAGCTTCAGCAACTTCAGAGGAACCGGATCCGAAAAATCGCTGGGTACTAAGAGTTTCAGGGACCTGGCGGTGGTGGCGCAGCAGCAAGCGCAACCCGACCGCGCCTAACTCCATCGCTGCCCGCGGCCGCGGATGCATGTGACATGCCCAAAACTGGAACTGGGGGAGGTGCAGTGGGAGGAGCGAGAGGAGAGAGGGTCGCCGGCGTCGGATGGGAGGGCAGCAGCGCCGGTCGGGATGAGCGCCGTTGTTGGGAGAGAAAGGCCGAGAGAAAAGAACACGACACGAGAGATGCCGGTTGACTGATTGAATTGTGGGAGGAGATAAGATACCAAAAGGCACGGGCAAGATTGGAATTTCTGGTGGGCTGGCAAAGACAAAGAAAAAAAATGAGGTAAAATTGTGGAAATAGATGGAAAGCCTCTAAACTGAATCAATTCGCGAGATGAGTGTCAAATTTTGAAAGGCGAATGAATTTGGACCCAAATTCTAAAAGGCGCTACTATTTGATCCTAAATCCTAAAATTTAATCGGAAGCAGGAAGCAAGCAAAGTGCGGCGGTCGGAGCTCAACGAGGCACAAAGATTAGCGGCATCTTCGGAGGATGGGCCGGAGCGCACTACCGGACTGGCCTTGTTTGCCGAGCGTCGAATACACTCGGCAAAGGGTTTGCCGAGTGCGACACTTGGCAAACCGCACTCGGTAAAAAAAGTGACGGCGACTGCACCTTTGCCGAGTGTCTTTTTTCGGCACTCGGCAAAGTCTTTGCCGAGTGTTAAAAAGCACTCGGCAAACTTTTCGAAACCAGATTAGAAAAACAACGTTTAAAAATAGCAAAACATTTTATTTTCACCCGGTAATCACACCAATCATCCAATGTCCCAAGTCACAAGTCTCGCTATTATTTCGCGTTAAATCGCGTGCTACGCGGCTGCATTGATTCGACCCGTGACCTCTTGCTTCGCGTGTAGCCTCCTCTACCACTCCAGCCCTGTATTATATATGTCTAAATTCTATTTTGATTCTCCACATATTATACTAATTCGAGATTAAATTGCTTGTTTGAGGCCTTAATGTATTCAAATAAAAAACTTTTGAACTACAAAGTTCCATAATTTTTCGAGATCTACAACTTTGATGTTGTAAGTTTTTTGATCCGAGGTCGTTTCAAAATTTGAATTTCAAATTTGAGAAATTCAAACACATATTTGAAATCCTAAATGCATTCAAATAAAAAAGTTGTGAACTACAAAGTTTCTTAACTTTTCGAGATCTACAACTTTGCTGTTGTGAGTTTCTTCATCCGAGGTCATTCGAAATACTCCAAAAATTCTAATTCAAAATTCATCCGAGACGCTTTGCCGAGTGTATTTTTGTAACACCCGGTTTATGAAGGCAAACCGAATACATCTCATATGTGCGCCAGGATCAGTTTACACACATATGATTAACCATAAAGTGAATATCACAACTAGTGCAAGCATAAGAGAGTATTAAGGTCTTTATTACAAAACCAAATGTCTTAAGCGAATAAATAAACATCTATAGAGTAGCAGCGGAATCTTCTTCAGCACAGGCAGATGACTGGGAGACATACGCCTAGAAATCCTCGAAGTCTTCTGGAAACTCCGGGCAGTTGTTATTACGGTCTGAGCAACAAGTATGCAAGGGTGAGTACACTTATGGTTGGTACTCAACAAGTGGTAGGGAAACAACTATAATATATGCAAGGCTAAGTTAAGGAATAGTTGACATGGTTTACTGCACTCAGCAATTTTAGTTGATCAAATTTTATTAGCAAGCATTAACTAGATATAAGTATATACCATTAAACCCACAAGATAAGCATATATAAAGATAAACAACAATTAACCATAAATTAGAGCATCGATTTAGATCAACTTCAAGTTCAATTATCATGTGAGGGTCCAAGCCGCTCTTGACCGTGAGCACGGCTAACCGGTTAGTTTTACACTCTGCAGAGGTTGTACACTTTACCCACAATTCGTGTTTCCCATATTAGTTTTACACTCTACAGAGGTTGTACACTTTACCCACAATTCGTGTTTCCCATGTCGCCCGGGTTTGCAAAGCCCTTAAACACTTCCTTTGATGAGTGGCCAGGGATTCACTATGAGGTTTTTCCAAAGAATCACTATATGTACGCACTGGTCCCTTTTTCTGCGGTACCTCAGAAGACGAAGCTTCCTTCACCCGCTCCTCAAAGCACGATAACCCGAAAAAAAAAATCCACCAATCAAACGCCCCAGCACGACATATAGATCATCTAGTTACTTAGCCAAGACCAGAGCCATATAGTATTGTGGTTGCACTGTTTTCCTGGGTGGTTCTCCATGTTCCAATTAAATCATATACTCTTGATTAACAACATTAAGCATCATGAACATGGAATAAAACATGTATAGCATTTGTATCATCATTAACCAACCATAACCCAAAGTATAGCAGCTAGCATAGCTATCCAACATGAAATTAAACCCAAGTTGATCAAGGAATAAGGTAAACAATACTAGGCATGTCCTTAACTCGGTTCCCATCATATTATAGACACATGCATGAACACAAAAGTAAATGTGATAGATTTGGTGATTTCATGGGTCAAAAATATGATCAAGGGTCCACATGCCTTCCTCAAACTGCTGCTGGTCCGGTCCTCCGAAGCCTTGATCTTGCTGCTGCTCCTCGAACTGCGGATCGTCTATCGCACCAAACGCGCACATACAACAAACAAGTACAAACAATAAGAAACAGTACACCAGGCAACATAAACAGTACAAAAAGATGTTACTAAACTATTCTACTCATTGTAATGATCGCGTGAGCGTAAAGATCATCGAAAACGGATCTAAAACGAGAAAGTTATGGCTAAAACAAGATCTAAGGACCAAAACGTAATTAAACCTTATACGCAGGGGCTAGATTCAAAAAAACAGGGGCTGTTTTGTAAATATTTTTTAATAGCAGTGGACGGCGGGTTAATTTTGGAAAAACAGAGGGGTTTATGTGCAAAAAGACCATGGATGACCGGTTACTACTTAGTTGACACGGATCCAATCTAATTTGGACCGTGGATTTTAGATCGGACGGTTAGGGTTCTTCGGGGCAGGCTGGCGGCGGCGTAGGCGACCGGCGGCGAGCTGAGGCGGCGGCGCGCGGCGGCAGGACGGCCGGAGTAGGCCAAAACAGCCATCTGGGCTCTTTTTGGCTCGGTTCTTGGGCTGGGAGCACGCGCGCGAGCACGCGAACTCGATGGCGGGGCTTGTGCGGGACATAGGCGAGCGGAGCCGGCGAGCTAAAGCGGGCGAAGCGGAATGAGAAGGAGAAGGAAAACGGAGCTGGAGAGCTCCCTCACCTCGACACGAAGCTTCGGCGTGGAGAAATTGTCGACGGGAAGCAATGGAACGGCGACGCGACTTGGAGCTCCAAGCTCCAACAATGGCGGCGGCGCGGAAGCTAGGTTTTTGCGAAGACGGCGGCTACGGCTTCGGTTTAGGGTTTCCAGGGGGGCGCGGGGTGCTGCTTTTATAGGCCGGGGCGTGGCGCCTGGGCGTGCGGGCCTAAGGGGAACGCGGCGGCGCGCGTGGCCGGGTCGGACTCAAGCTTGAGTCCGGCTCGGTCGGGGAGGAAGACGGTCCCGACGGGCGGGGCCCGCCTGGCGGTGAGACAGGGAGGGGAGGGGCGCTGGGCCGGTTGAGCCAGGAATGGGGAAAAGGCCGGCGGAAGGAAAACGGGCCGCGGGAAAGTTTTCTGGGCCGCTTGGGTGAAAGAAAAGGGATGGGCCGGGGAAGAAAATAGAAGAGGGTTTTGCATTTTCTAAAGCAATTCTAACAATTTCAATTCAAATTCAAACTCAAGGATTTGAATTTAAGTTGAACAACAAGCAAATAAAAATGCAAACCAGCATGAGATGCACAAACCTATTTTCCTTACATTTATTTTATGGCTAAATATTTTATTTAAGCTTGCGATAAATGCTCTAAATTCAAGATAAAATAAATAAAACCTTATCGAACCTACAGAAAACCTAATTAAATTTATTTAGGTTCCTAAATTGAAATACGGGTGTTACAAACCTACCCCCTTAAAAGGAATCTCGCCCTCGAGATTCGGCTGGGCTAGCAAAGAGCTGGGGGAATTCTGCCTGTAACTCATCTTCTCTTTCCCAAGTAGCCTCATCCTCTGCAAGATGACTCCACTGAACCTTACACATCCGTATCCTCTTACTCCGAGTAATCCTCTCTAACGTGTCCAGAATTTTGACCGGATACTCAGTATAAGTCAGATCATCTTGCACATTCAGTTCCTCTAGTGGCAATTTCTCCTCTGGCACCCTCAAACACTTTCTCAACTGAGATATATGGAACACATTGTGCACATCGGATAATCTGGCCGGTAGTTCTAGCTCATAAGCTACTTCACCCCTCCGGGCCAAGATCTTGAATGGTCTGATGTAACGAGGTGACAACTTCCCCTTAACTTTGAATCTGCACAAACCTCTGATAGGTGACACTTTGAGATACACAAAATCTCCTTCTTCAAAGATCAATTCTCTACGTTCCTTGTCTGCATAGCTCTTCTGCCTCGACTGTGCCACTTTCAGATTCTCTCTGACAATCTGTACTTGTCGTTCGGCCTCTTTGATGATCTCTGGGCCGAAGAACTGGCTTTCTCCCGTCTCACTCCAATATAATGGAGTTCTGCACTTCCTTCCATATAGTGCCTCAAACGGTGCCATCTTCAAGCTGGCCTGGTAACTGTTGTTGTATGAAAACTCTGCGTACGGCAAGCTCTTATCCCAGCTGCATCCGTGCTTTAGAGCACAAGCTCTAAGCATGTCCTCTAACACCTGATTGGTCCTTTCTGTCTGCCCATCTGTCTGCGGGTGATAAGCTGAGCTGAAGTTTAGCTTCGTATCCATTGACTCATGCAACTTCTGCCAAAACCGTGACGTGAGTTGAGTACCCCTGTCGGACACAATCTTCTTAGGCACCCCATGTAGGCAGACAATCCTGGATATGTATAGCTCTGCCAGTTTGGCTCCCGAGTACGTAGTCTTCACTGGAATGAAGTGAGCTACCTTTGTCAACCTATCCACAATAACCCATATGGAATCATAGCCATCCTTTGTACGTGGTAACCCCATAATAAAATCCATACCAATTTCTTCCCATTTCCATTCTGGTATTTTCAATGGTTGCAACAAACCGGCTGGTCTCTGATGTTCTGCCTTGACTCTCTGACACACATCACATATGGCCACGTGAGCTGCAACATCACGCTTCATGCCATACCACCAATATCTCTCTTTCAAGTCCTGGTACATCTTGGTACTGCCTGGGTGAATCGAATAGGCTGAATCATGGGCTTCCTTTAGAATCTTTTCTCGCAGATGGTCCACCTCTGGCACACATATCCTCTTTCTGAACCACACGGTTCCATGTTCATCCTCAGTAAAATCAGGTACCTTGCCTCTTTTTATCAGCTCCTTGATCTCCTTGATCTTATCATCCTCAAGCTGACCCTTCCGTATCTCTTGCTCAAGAGTCGGCTCGACTTCTATAGTGATTCCCTCAGTGTGACCAACAAAACCAAGGTTGAGTTTCTCAAACTCCCAACACAATTCTTGAGGCATCTGGCTGACCCTCATTGCATTTACATGGCTCTTGCGGCTCAAAGCATCTGCAACCACATTAGCCTTTTCCGGGGTGATAGTGTATCTCCAAATCATAATCCTTTATGAGCTCCAACCATCTTCTCTGTCTCAGGTTAAGGTCATTCTGAGTGAAGATATATTTCAGACTCTTGTGATCCGTATATATCTGACATCTATGTCCCAATAAATAGTGTCTCCATATCTTCAAGGCATGCACCACGGCTGCTAGTTCCAAATCATGAGTGGGGTAGTTCTGCTCATGCTTCCTTAACTGACGAGACGCATAAGCAATCACATGTCCTTCTTGCATCAGCACACAACCTAGTCCTTGCCGGGATGCATCACAATATATATCAAAGCTCTTGTGGATATCCGGCATAGCCAACACTGGTGCGGTGGTCAAACGCCTCCTCAATTCCTCAAAACTAGCTTGGCACTCATCTGACCATACGAACTCTTTCCCTTTCTCCAGTAGTGAAGTAAGGGGTTTCACTAGCTTGGAGAAGCCTTCTATAAATCTTCTGTAGTAGCCTGCGAGTCCTAAGAAACTCCGGATTTCTGACACTGTCTGAGGTGGTTCCCACTTCAACACATCTCTGACCTTGCTGGGATCAACTGCAATTCCTCCATCTGTGATGACATGACCAAGAAATGAAACCTCATTCAACCAGAATTCACATTTGCTGAACTTGGCATACAACTGATTCTCCCTGAGCTTCTGCAAAACAAGCCTCAAATGTTCCTCATGTTCTTCCTCATTCTTGGAGTACACCAATATATCATCAATGAACACCACTATGAACATGTCAAGATACTCCATAAACACCTTATTCATCAAGTACATGAAGTAAGCTGGTGCATTGGTCAACCCGAATGACATAACCGTATATTCATACAACCCATATCTGGTAGTGAAAGTGGTCTTGGGAATATCCGACGGTCGTATCCTCAACTGGTGATACCCTGACCTCAGATCAATCTTGGAGAATACCTTGGCTCCTCTCAGCTGATCAAACAAATCTTCTATACGGGGCAACGAATACTTGTTCTTGATAGTAACTTCATTTAATGACCTGTAGTCCACACACATCCTCTGTGTACCATCCTTCTTGTCCACAAAGATCACTGGGGCTCCCCAAGGTGACGAACTAGCTCGAATAAATTTCTTATCTAACAATTCCTTTAATTGTTTCTTAAGTTCTTCTAGTTCCCCAGCGGACATCCTATATGGTCTCTTAGCAATTGGTGCAGTACCAGGTAAAAGATCTATGATAAACTCAATGTCGCGTTCAGGTGGCATACCTGGCAAGTCATCGGGGAACACATCTGAGTACTCGCATGCTATCCTGATGTCCTCTATCAGAGCAGCCTTCATCTGATTCACCGTACAATCTGCTGGTGTTGGAGGGGTTGCAACAAACTCAAACCTCTCACCTACTGGGCTGGTAAGGATCACTGATCTATTGGCACATTGAATGACAGCATCGTGCTTGGTTAACCATTCCATCCCAAGGATAACATCAATTCCATCCGAATCCAGAACTATAGGTCTTGCATCAAACTCTCTACCCATAATCTGAATTTTAATTCCGTGGCACTGGTACATAGCTCTCATATTTCCCCCAGGTGAGTTTACTAGCATAGCTCTAGGCATGGTGCAAAGCGGTATGGAGTGCTTGGCCATGTATTGAGTAGATATAAAAGTATGCGATGCTCCAGAATCGAACAAAACTGATGCAGGGGTTGAGTTGACTAAGAACATACCGAATACAGCGTCCTAAGGCTCCTGAGCGGTGTCTGCAGCCACATGGTTGACCCTGCCGTGGACATAGTTCTGCTGTCCTCTGTTGCTCTGCGGGGTCTGATTGTTGTTCCTGGGCTGCTGCTGCGGAGTCTGCCTCTGTCCGCTAGCGTTGTTCTGAGCAGGAGTATTCTGAGGAGGATTGGGACAACGGTTCGCATAATGACCATGTCCACCACATTTGAAACACACGGTGGACCCAGTAGGAGCTGTGTTGTTGTTCCTCACGGGAGTACCGACAGGAGTGTTCTGACGGTTCTGCTGGGGGTTGAAGCGTTGCGCCGACTGCTGATTCTGTTGATTCTGCTGAACTTGGCACAGGTACTGATACTGGTTCTGCCCAAAGTTGGCATTCTGTCCTCCTGGGCGAATCTGGTTCCCTTGTGGGGGTCCAAAGCGCGGGCGTGAGTTGCTAGACTGGCTTTGTGACTCGAACTTCCGCTTTTGCTCGCCCATCTCCTTGCGAGCATTCTCCACGGCGATGGCATTGTCCACCAGTTTCTGGAAGCTTTCAAACCTGTGCACCAACAACTGATATCTGATGGGTGCAAGCAACCCTAGCCTGAAGTAGTCCTGCTTCTGCCCATCTGTGGCCACGTCTGCGGAGGCATAGCGGGACAACTGGATGAACTTGTCCCGATACTCACTTACGGACATTCCACCTTGCTTCAGAGCTAGAAATTCCTGCCTCTTCAGCTTCATCAAACCCTCAGGTATGTGGTGCTCCCTGAATTGAGTCCTGAACTCATCCCAGGTGATGGTGTTTTGATCAACATGAGCGGCGGTATAAGCATCCCACCAGTCTGCTGCAGTTCCTTCCAATCTACCTGAAGCATACAGTACCTTCGCCCTGTCTGTACACTGAACTATGTTCAGCATCTTCTCAATGGTCTTGAGCCAGTCATCGACGTGAAGAGGATCTGGTGAGTGGGAGAAAGTAGGAGGTCTGTGACTCATGAAGTCACAGTGGCGATCCCTCTGTGGCGGCTGTGGTACTGGAGCTTGGTTCGCTTGAGCTTGTAGATTGGCCATGGCGTTGGCCATTTGAGTCAACAGCTGTGTCTGCGCAGCAAGAAACTGCTCCATCCCTGCTGGTGGTGGTGGCGGTGGCCCGTTGTTCTGGTTGTTGCCTCCACTCATGTTGTTGGGTTGCTGGTTGTTGCCTCTTCTCTGACGCTGCACTGGTGGTTGATCAACTCCTGATTCGGACCTGGTGTTCACCATCTAACCGGTTAGACAAGTAAGACTCATGAAATAATCATGGTAAATTATAGGTGCAAGGATGAGATAGAGACAATATAAAATAAAATAGATAACCCCAAGCTTTACTAACTAGCTAACTTTATTAAACTTGATGCAATCATGGTCATCACTCCATAATTACACCACAATCATTACAAAAAGCCAACTCACAAGTGTTCACAAAACCAAGCATTGAAACACACTGATTAACTAACACACTTAAACAAACGTTCACGAGCTAGCGATTACAAAAAGACTCTTTACAAGACTCAACCTAAACTCTTAAGCCTATCATCTAATAGAAATGGTTCTGGTAGCCACGGTCGCTGAAACGAAGCCTCTTGCGCGGGGGTGACAAGGCGGGAAGCGGAGGCTCCTCCTCTGGAACAGGTGGAGGCGCCTCTCCTGCAAGCTGGGCCTCTAGCTGGCGAATCCTGTGGTGAGCTTCTCTCAGTCGGTCTTGGGTGTCGTCCAGCTGGTTGATGACGCTCCTTAAGTCCGTGTCAACTCCAACGAGAGCTCGCACTGTGACATTGATGCCGTTCTCCTCGTCCTCTCCAAGTGTCAACTCCGTATGTTCTGTCCCACGAGCATGGCGAGGAAGGTGCTGATAGTCTGTGCTCTCCAAGTCTCGATGGTTAGTGTGGTTGAGAGACCAGAGAGCCCTCATGGCAGCATGGCTGACTGCAGCATGGTAGGTCGCCATGGGTGTCGAGGAATCGTGTGCGGAGATGGTCATCATGCCTCGGGGTCCAGTATCCACCCTTATGTGGACCCGAGTGACAAAGTAGTCGCCGAGCGCTGGGTCTTCATAATTCCTTGTCTCGTACATGGGAGCCACAGGGTTGTGAAGCTCTTCCAGCACATCCCGAAGCAGAAGGGGAAAGTGACCCTCCTCGTGGCATGAGGTGTAGACGCAGTACAGTGACCTTTCTTCTGGCAGGTCGTCGTCCTGATCATCTTCATCATCACCCTCGTCGTCCAGGTCCTCTGGGCCTTCCGGGTCTCCTCCAGCTGGTGCAGGCGCTAGAGCTGCTGGAGCAGGAGGTGCAGGTGGCGGTGCTGGGGCTTCATCCTCTGACATCTCCAGGGGCTCCTCCTCTTCTCCTCCTCCAGCGACGGCGGTCGCTGGAACCTGAGCTTCGAAATAGGCCAGTGGCGGGCCTAGATCGTGTGCTAGCGTCGGTGACGGTAGAGATGGCTGCATGTTTCTGTCCACATCGACTTCCCGGATGTTGCCTTCTTGGTCTTCGTCGAAGAAGTAATCCCTCCCGGGCACTTCCTCAACCTCTTCCTCTGGCTGAGCTGGCACTGGAGCAGGCGCTGGGGCGGGTACTGGCTCAGCGGGTGCAGGAACGGTACGATGGGCGAAGGCACGACCTCCAATGCGCTTGCGTGCAGTCTGCCTAGTTCTGGCCATCTGAAGAACAGGATAGAAAGGTTTTAGAACATACTTGAAAGAAAAGACAAGTATGTGATCAAGGATGAGATAAAAACTATCAAATAAGGATTAAGCAAATAAGCATGAAAGAGCATGGCTACTAAGCAAGATAGACCTTAATTTTTCGACCATTTCTATCTATGCTAACGTCCTACAGTCAACACTGCTCTGATACCACTTCTGTAACACCCGGTTTATGAAGGCAAACCGAATGCATCTCATATGTGCGCCAGGATCAGTTTACACACATATGATTAACCATAAAGTGAATATCACAACTAGTGCAAGCGTAAGAGAGTATTAAAGTCTTTATTACAAAACCAAATGTCTTAAGCGAATAAATAAACATCTATAGAGTAGCAGCGGAATCTTCTTCAGCACAGGCAGATGACTGGGAGACATACGCCTAGAAATTCTCGAAGTCTTCTAGAAACTCCGGGCAGTTGTTATTACGGTCTGAGCAGCAAGTATGCAAGGGTGAGTACACTTATGGTTAGTACTCAACAAGTGGTAGGGAAACAACTATAATATATGCAAGTCTAAGTCAAGGAATAGCTGACACGGTTTACTGCACTCAGCAATTTTAGTTGATCAAATTTTATTAGCAAGCATTAACTAGATATAAGTATATACCATTAAACCCACAAGATAAGCATATATAAAGATAAACAACAATTAACCATAAATTAGAGCATCGATTTAGATCAACTTCAAGTTCAATTATCATGTGAGGGTCCAAGCCGCTCTTGACCGTGAGCACGGCTAACCGGTTAGTTTAACACTCTGTAGAGGTTGTGCACTTTACCCACAATTCGTGTTTCCCATGTCGCCCGGGCTTGCAAAGTCCTTAAACACTTCCTTTGGTGAGTGGCTAGGGATTCACTACGAGGCTTTTCCAAAGAATCACTATATGTACGCACTGGTCCCTTTTTCTGCGGTACCTCAGAAGACGAAGCTTCCTTCACCCGCTCCTCAAAGCACGATAACCCGAAAAAAAAAATTCACCAATCAAACGCCCCAGCACGACATATAGATCATCTAGTTACTTAGCCAAGACCAGAGCCATATAGTATTGTGGTTGCACTGTTTTCCTGGGTGGTTCTCCATGTTCCAATTAAATCATATACTCTTGATTAACAACATTACGCATCATGAACATGGAATAAAACATGTATAGCATTTGTATCATCATTAACCAACCATAACCCAAAGTATAGCAGCTAGCATAGCTACCCAACATGAAATTAAACCCAAGTTGATCAAGGAATAAGGTAAACAATACTAGGCATGTCCTTAACTCGGTTCCCATCATATTATAGACACATGCATGAACACAAAAGTAAATGTGATAGATTTGGTGATTTCATGGGTCAAAAATATGATCAAGGGTCCACTTGCCTTCCTCAAACTGCTGCTGGTCCGGTCCTCCGAAGCCTTGATCTTGCTGCTGCTCCTCGAACTGCGGATCGTCTATCGCACCAAACGCGCACATACAACAAACAAGTACAAACAATAAGAAACAGTACACCAGGCAACATAAACAGTACAAAAAGAGGTTACTAAACTATTCTACTCGTTGTAACGATTGCGTGAGCATAAAGATCATCGAAAATGGATCTAAAACGAGAAAGTTATGGCTAAAACAAGATCTAAGGACCAAAACATAATTAAACCTTATACGCAGGGGCTAGATTCATAAAAAAGGGGCTGTTTTGTAAATATTTTTCAACAGCAGTGGATGGCGGGTTAATTTTGGAAAAATAGAGAGGTTTATGTGCAAAAAGACCATGGTTGACCGGTTACTACTAAGTTGACTCGGATCCGATCTAATTTGGACCGTGGATTTTAGATCGGACGGTTAGGGTTCTTCGGGGCAGGCTGGCGGCAGTGTAGGCGACCGGCGGCGAGCTGAGGCGGCGGCGCACGGCAGCGGGACGGCCGAAGTAGGCCAAAACAGCCATCTGGGCTCTTTTTGGCTCGGTTCTTGGGCTGGGAGCACGCGCGCGAGCACGCGAACTCGATGGCGGGGCTTGTGCGGGACATAGGCGAGCGGAGCGGGCGTGCGGCGGCGCATGGCGGAGCGCCAGCACCGGCGAGCTAAAGCGGGCGAAGCGGAACGAGAAGGAGAAGGAAAACGGAGCTGGAGAGCTCCCTCACCTCGACGCGAAGCTTCGGCGCGGAGAAATTGTCGACGGGAAGCAATGGAACGGCAACGCGACTTGGAGCTCCAAGCTCCAACAATGGCGGCGGCGCGGAAGCTAGGTTTTTGCGAAGGCGGCGGCTGCGGCTTCGGTTTAGGGTTTCCAGGGGGGCGCGGGGTGCTGCTTTTATAGGCCGGAGCGTGGCGCTTGGGCGTGCGGGCCCAAGGGGAACGCGGCGGCGCGCGTGGCCGGGTCGAACTCAAGCTTGAGTCCGGCTCGGTCTGGGAGGAAGACGGTCCCGACGGGCGGGGCCCGCCTGGCGGTGTGACAGGAAGGGGAGGGGCGTTGGGCTGGTTGGGCCAGGAACGGGGAAAAGGCCGGCGGAAGGAAAACGGGCCGCGGGAAAGTTTTCTGGGCCACTTGGGTGAAAGAAAAGGGATGGGCCGGGGAAGAAAATAGAAGAGGGTTTTGCATTTTCTAAAGCAATTCTAACAATTTCAATTCAAATTCAAACTCAAGGATTTGAATTTAAGTTGAACAACAAGCAAATAAAAATGCAAACCAGCATGAGATGCACAAACCTATTTTCCTTACATTTATTTCATGGCTAAATATTTTATTTAAGCTTGCGATAAATGCTCTAAATTCAAGATAAAATAAATAAAACCTTATCGAACCTACAGAAAACCTAATTAAATTTATTTAGGTTCCTAAATTGAAATACGGGTGTTACATTTTTTATGGTACTCGGCAAAGCCTCTTTTTGCCGAGTGCCAATAAAATACACTCGGCAAAAAAATTAAGTAAAAAATTTTAAAAATACCAAATGGACTTGAAAAATTACCAAAATTTCACGTTAAGCAATCTATGTTGTCTATTGCGGTATTGCCTATACAAAAAGTTTTGAACTCAAACAACAATTCGACCATCAATTTGACTCCAATTCTTATCGGATTATTCTCAACTCTATGATTTTTCTTCGGAGGTGTATTGGTTTGTAAGCACGTACATGACAAAAGTGTGTAAAACCTCCTCAACTTTTTCTCGCAACCTACACATATGATATTATGACATCTTGCCAAATCTCATAATTTTTAGACTTTGTTTGCTATTTTTAAAATTTTTAGAAAATTCAGAAATGAGATGTTTGCCGAGTGCCCACCCCTTGGCACTCGGCAAACACCTCTTTGCCGAGTGCCAACCTCTAGGCACTCGGCAAACAACCTTGTTTGCCGAGTGCCTTTTTTTGCCGAGTGTTTTCTCGATGGCACTTGGCAAATAGATTGTTTGCCGAGTGCCCGAAAAATTGTACTCGGCAAACCCCTTGACACTCGGCAATGATCGGGTTTCCGGTAGTGGCGGGGGAGACAAACAAGAATCAGAGTTTTCCACACACACGCACTGACGAGAGGGGGAGTGCGGGAGACAAGGGCGAAGCTAGCTCTAAATTTACCATGGTGCACTTATTAAGAAGCATACAAAAATTTGTAGTAATACATGGTAATTTTATGTTTAGCTAGTGGACAAAATTTTGTTACCCTAGTGCCCATGCACCAGGCAAATTGAACATAGCTTCGCCTTTGGCCGGAGAGAGAGAGATGAGAGAAAAGAAGGCTCACCGGCGGCGCAGAAAGGGAAGCCTTCCAGGTCGGATAGTAGATCCACCTCGGCGTGAGGGGATGCTGCTTGCGGCAGCGGAGATACAAAACCACCTCGAAGATTGAAAACCATCGCAGTGGACGGGATCCTGGGGGGGCAGCAGCGGTCCCCATTCAGTCCTGGAGCGGTGGCTTGATCCCGGAGGTACTTGAATCCAGTGCAGTGGTAGCTTCCACTGCACTATCAAAAATAAAAAAAAAGCTTCCAGGGCAATTTAAGCAGTAGGTCCATCTGAAGCATTCAAGGGGCATGCAACGACTTGGATGGGAGCCCTCTTTCCCCTCATTTTTCTCTTTATTTTTACAGCCGAAAAGTTCCATTTGCAGGAAAACACACAAATGACAGAATAAGCTTAGCGAGTGATTTTCCCTCCCTCGCTATGAACAGTATAATGAGTTAATGGCTAAAATGACAGTGGTGGAACATCTGGTCAGGTATACTAATCTCTGAGAATTATTTTCATATATTCTTCTTTATTTCTAAAAATCATAGCATTCCTTTGACGGTGTTATTCTTGATATTTTGCATGCTTCTACATGGAATTAGGAACTGAGAACACTAAATGGCTCTTGGTTTAGTTTACACTGATCTTTTGTCGCATTTAATTTACTACTTAGTATGTGACTTTTCATGTTACGGTAAGTCCTTTTTTGCAAGTAAAATTATTCTAGACTAAACAACAATAACCTCACAATTTAGAGAAATATATGAATAATAATAGTTACTGTTGAAATGTTTTTGCTTGTAATATTCATTCCAGCATTCCAAGTTATTTAAGGGCCACATCTTACTCTTCAAATAACTTGAAGCATGGGATGTGTTGTTGGTTTAATCATGAACGTTGCTTCCTCTCTTGATGAATGGATCAGGTGGTACTGCTTAAGTGGCAGTGGAAAGTGGAAACTACCACTGCACCTGATCCAGGTCCAGGAAGCGGCGGTGGCCAGATCCTGGAGCAGCGGCGGGGCACAAAGAGGCTCCCTGCCTAGCGAGGCAAATCGCCGCGGGGCAGAGGCCAACGATCCATCGGAGCGAGGCAGCATGCGTACGAAGTTCAAAGTAGGGGTGGAATCGAGCCGAGCCTCGATTTTTTTCGAGTTTTCTTCGAAATCAATATATTCGTATTTATTATAGTCTCCCGCGTTGTTTGATATGCAACTTCAAATCGAGCATAACGAGCCGAGCCGAGCCGAGCCTGCCAAAATTGACTTTTGTTCCAAATCAACTAATCTTTATTTTAAAAAAAGAACGAACGTAATAGGAGCAATTTTGAAACAAGCCACCGAGCCAGCTTAACGAGCTTTTTTTCTAGCCCTAGTTCAAAGCACAACGGACGGCCAGGGATAAAGATTGGCACAGCACCCTGGAGTATTCTTTTTTTACTGTTCGTAAGTATAAAGGAGACCGCATGAGTGATGGTGAACGCAAATAATTGGCTGAACGAGGCCTTCCAAATTTTTACCGGTGGAGAAAACTTCAGTGCGTAGCCGTGCTCTAGCCCTCTAGACTTGACTTCACGCCTTGACCTTCTCTGATCAACAATGAAGCACCTAGTATGCTTTGCCCGCTGACAAGTGAGAATTGTGGAGTACTCTGTTTTCAATGTTTAACCTGGCGATAATGTTTGGGAAAGGTTTCATTAGTCAGATTCAATGGACATGGGCTGCTGCTTTTCTCTTCAAGTCTTAATTTCCCAACTGGTAGAGACAATTAGAATTCACGTGAGACAGACAATTAGAATTCAGAGCTACTAGCACAGTACAACCCAGCTAATTAACCCAACAAGATGGTTCCCCTTCTTTTTATTTACTATCACAGTACAACCCAGCTAATTAACCCAACAAGATGGTCCCCTTCTTGAGAAGAAGCCAATACATATTAATTTGTTTGGCAAGCTACAAATGCTCCGAAATGTAGTTTTACAGTTTATATTGTTACGAATGGAAGAGGGAAGAGCAGTAGAAAACTGAACTGTGTGTGTATTGATAGAGGCCTAAAAGGGCAACATATATAGTACAAAAGGAGACCCCCAAAACCTAGATACTAGGATATTACTATTATACCCTTAACACCCCCTCTCAAATGCAACGTGAATGCAATGACGTTGCATTTGGAGAGTTGATACTAAGCACTAGATTCAAACAAAAAAGAAGATACATCCAAAGTCCCAAATCAAAGATGTCATCAAAGCGTGCAACTCTTGACATGTCGATGTAGATGATCTCCTCCACAAGAGGGTATTGCCTTCACAACCGTACTTCAGCAAATAACCCGAGTCTTCACAAACCAGTACGTCGACTCTTCAACATGAACCTTGCTTTGGAGATTTTGAACTTGACAATAATAGTGAGATGTGTCAAACCAGCCAAAGAGAGGAATGAGAGATCACTGCTGCAAGATGGCAAGCAGGGAGATGACAAGGTGATGACGACAAATAGACAGCCATTGATCAAGATGTGGAGCAAAACGGCTCCGAAAGGGACCAAGAGGGCAAAGGTCGCATCAACAACGATGATGTAATTAGCTAAATCAACGGGACTTAACTAACCGAAATAAAAATAAGATATGAGCTGATTTGACAAGGAAATGGTGGACACGCACGGCATTGACGAACTGGAGATGTGTAATTGGACTTGGATCGATAGTGACTGGGATGCTAGCAGAAGCATGCAGCTAGGATATGAAATGGCAAAATAATTTAAGCAGCAAGCAAAGCTACTAGCAGATGATATGGAACGGATGGAAAAAAAATGACACGATATAGTAGATACTAGCACTTGGCAAAACAGAGCACCCACAAAACAGAGCACTTGGCCGCGCTGGCGCTGTGATGGGCAGACGGAGGGACGAGCAGGCGGCGGCGGCGACAGGCCGCGCTGTCTATGAGGACAAGCCGTGCGGGCGGCGAGGAAGGGAGCCGCGACGGGGCCTGCGGGTGGAGGCGGCACGAATCGGCCGGATCCGTGACGGCCGGATGACGGTGACGGGCGGAGCGGACGGCAGATGACGGTGACGGGCAGAGCGGACGGCAGCCGCGCGACAGGCGCGGCGGACGAGCTCTGCACGACGGGCGTGGATGAGGGCCCGCAGCAGGGTCCGCGACGGGTGGACGGTCACGCGGATGGAGGACCGCGGCCACGCAAGGACCAGCGGGTGGGGACGGGCGGTGAAGAGGAGGACGAGCCAGTGGCGATAGACGCGGACAGGCTGTGGCGGGCCGCTACCGCCGCAGATCTAGCGCGATCGAGGATGAGGACGGCCGCGATGGGCGGCGGGGCGGCCGGGTCCGCGACGGAGGACGTGATGGCGGGCAGAGGAGAGCCGCGACGGCGGGCAGACAGGCGGCGGCGCACGACAGCGCGCGACGACGGCGGAGGACGACCGCAACGGGCAGATCTGTGCGAAGATGAAGGCGACGACAGGTACGCTGCTCTCTGCTGCTGCTGGGACTCAACTGGGAAGGAAAATGAGCTTGGGGCTTGATGGAGATGCTGCCCCCAGGAGCAAGATCGATGCTCCCAGGGGCAGCGCAGTGTTGAATCGAGGGTGGTGGGCTGGATCTAGAACAACCGTAGCCCTGATACCATGTTACGAATGGAAGAGCGAAGAGCAGTAGAGAACTGAACTTTGTGTGTGTATTGATAGAGGCCCAAAAGGGCAACATATATAGTACAAGAGGAGACCCCCAAACCCTAGATACTAGGATATTACCATTATACCCTTAACATATATATCCACAGATTACTGACATAGCCGTACACGACAAACAGGGGACATGCAAGTTTTTGGTACACTACATAAATTGAACTGATTATTCCATTCTTTTCTTGAACAGATCATAATTACAGCTCCACACATATAATAAGAACCCAATCAAGGGAGGTTAGTGGTACCCTCTTGAGTGGGAGCAATCGGTCCAATCCCGAAGGGTGCCGAGCAGCACGATGGATCCACTGCCGTCATCTTCCTGGACTCCGGCGTCGCCATCCGACCACGTCGTCAACACCATGGTGAGCCCCTTCGAGCAGGGCGCAAGGTACCACCACATATAACCCACTAGTCTGCTCCTAGAACGTCCTATTTATCCATCAATGGTATCACTGCGTAGGTTGTGGATCTAGTTCGGGGAAGAAAATAGAGAGAAGGGATTTAATCTCGAATCGAAGAAGCAAAAGAACGCCCAAATTCTAACCCTAGCAGTGACCCAAAAGCGACGGGACTTATATACTCATCTTGCTGCTGTCACCACTGCCCTCATCGTCATGCCGCGGAATTTTTTTTATTTTAACCTATTTTTAAGTTTTATTTTAAAAATAACTCACCCAAACAAATATTTGCGGATCTAACTCTTTTGGTCATGCCAGTCCGTGCCAACTGCCGCTCGACGCCGCATCACCGGCGTAGAGGCTACGGCTGGGTCTCAAGCACCATCGCAATACCACTCAACGGCGCCGCACTCACCCGGTGGCGCATCCTCCTCCAGCTACGGCCGTCGCAGCTTGGCGGTCGCTCTGCCATCCTCCGGTCGAGTGCAGTTCCGAGGAAGTCGGCCGGCGCCGGTTTTTTATTTGGCAAAAACAACAGACGGCCGTTCGATCCTCCAGCTGGATGGCCAGGATCGCACTGGGGAGCTGGCATGCTAGGGCGCGCAGATGGGCCACCGGCCGTCTTCGCGCTTAATTGGGCCACAGCAACACAAAGAACAGATGGGCCGCCATGGGCCGCCGAGCGTAGCTGGCCGCAGGCGCGGGCTCCGGGCCCATTCCCGCCTGGCTGCTGTGAACAGTAAATGTTTTGAATAAGTTTAATCATTTGCAGAAGCAAATTTTGATATGTTTTTGTATAAAATTTGATATCTTTTTTTGGGCAAATTAGAGAGCTTTGTTACTGCATCATATCATTACAATCCCGATTAGCTGCTTCCCTTAACCAGTTCGGGGGAGCACCTATCCAGGACTAAGGATGGATTTGGATCGGATACGAATAAAATCAGATCTGGATATCACCTTTTACCACATTTTAATTCGAATACGGATGCGAATACGAATACAAAACGGATGGTTCGAATTCGAATTCGAATCCGGATACCTTATCGATTTGAAACATAGCGTCATCGTGAGTATCAATTTACTTTGTCAATAATTTTGTTGTAGATTGGAATCACTACACAAGTAGAGAGAAAATGATTAAATGATAGCTAATAAAAATAGCATGCTTATCTATGAATAGCTTTTATAATTAATTATATAAAATTAATTTTAAATGCAAAGTAAATAAATATTTAAATACTTAATATTTAAGATATATAAAAATATTTCACCACTGAATAAATAAGTAATTTGACTCATATTAAAATAATTTTGTTACTAAATAAATATATTAGAATAGTTAAACTTAATTTTTATATCATTAATAATATTGAAATTAATATTATTAGTCATCTAGCTTTTTAAATAATTTAAATGTTGTACATCATTAAATAATTAGCTATTGAGATAAGTTTAATTTGCTTTCATTAGTTACTTTTTTTTTGCGGATACATATGGTATCGGATATTCCACATTTATTTCGAATACGAATATAGAACGGATAAAAAATTTTTGAAAATTGGATTCAGATACATCCATATGACATTCATATTGAAATCGGATACGAATACGAATATCCATATTAGCGTTTTAAGCGGATATGAATACAGATAATTCGGATGTTGAGCCATCCATATCCATCCTTATCCAGGACAGGACCAACCTAGACAATGACGGCATGTGCGCACACATGTGGGCCGCCTCGTTGCCATCCCTGTTTACATGAACACTAACAAAAGAAGAAAAGGAAAAGCTAAGGCCCTGTTTAGTTTCCAAAAAACTTTCTACAGTTCCTGTCACATCGAATCTTTGGACACATATATGGAACATTAAATATAGTTAAAAAAATAAATAATTACACAGTCTAACTGATTAGCACGAGATAAATCTTTTAAGCCTAATTAGTCCATGATTAGATATTATTTGTCAAGTAACAACGAAATGTGCTACGGTACCAAAACCCAAACTTTTTCACCAACTAAACACACCCTAAGCCCTCTAATTTCATGCCAGACACCAGCGATAGTGCTACGGATTCCATCATCTGAACTCGGGAGAGTGACCAGCTCCGCATTGTCAGTTTCCAGGATGACCCTCATCGCTCCCTGTTCGATTGCTAAGAGTACTCCGTCTCTTGCCGCCATTGCCTCTGCCATTAACACATCAGCAACATTGGAATAAGCGCGTGCTGCTGCTGCTAGAACGCCACCCCTCTCGTCACGCAGTACTGCACCCGCAGACCCACCCAATCCCAGTGGACGCCGAGTAGGCTGCATCAGTATTAACCTTAACCCGTCCGCTCGGTGGCCATGACCAGCAGAGCTCGGATCGGTTGTACTTCCATTCCCGAGCAGATAAAGTCTTCCTCTTCCAGCATAGATGAGATGTGTCTAGCCGCTGCTGCCGAGTCCCAGTTCTGTTTACCATGCTTCCTGGCATTTCGCCCTGTCCACAATGACCAGGCTCCACAGATAATCAACTCGGCTATTCTTGCGTCACAGTGCTCCTCCGTCAGTAGGTCCTGTACCCATGTCAGCTGATGAAGTATTGGGACTTTGGTTCCGTTCAATTTCTTTACCTCTTCCCAGAACTTCCGCGCCAATGAACACTCAAAAGTGATATGGAACAAGGATTCATCCGCTGCCCCACAGGTGGCACAAGTCGTCTCCCGATCTACATGACGTCAGCACAGTTCTATCTTGGTAGGAAGGAAATTGTTTACTGCTCACCACCAGAATATATGTATTTTCAGTGGTATTTTCAGTTTCCATATCTTTTTCCACACCCAAGCATTAGCAGAAGTACTGCCTGATTCATTCTCCTTGCTCATCTCTCCTCCTGGCTCTGCTCTGCCTTGAGCAACCGATACGCGGAACGGACAGTATATGTTGACGCAGAACTAGGGCCAACACACGGAAACGCTTGAACGCGCAGCGAGCGACGGCACAATGCAGCGCCGATGCTCAGACCGGTCAGACCGGTCGGGTATACCGGTCAGACCGGTTGTCGACGAGCAGACCGGCGATGAGACCAACGAACGTCGCCCGGGAAGGACCCGTCGGGGCAGGCGCACGTAGGGTTGTTCTAGGATCGGCAGGCCACCTAGAACGCCCTCAATCGACGTAGAGACGACGGAGGAACAGCAAATAGTAGATTGGAAAAGCTAGGGCAAGAGAAAAGTAAAAAGATAAAAGTTGTATTGATTTGATCGATTGGATACCTAATCGGCCGTGACCCTTTATATTTATAGGGTGGGGTGGACTTATTCCGCAAGAAATCCTATTACATGATCTAAATCTATTAAAATCCCTAGTTGTACTCGGATTCCACTTGGACCGGTCAGACCGGTCGACCCTACCGGTCGGCTGCTGCCGGACGGACTACAGCGTCTGACCGGTCAGACCGCTAGGGCGTACCGGTCAGACCGGTCGGTATTGTCGAATGCCAATTTTGGTTGTCAACATATGCCCCCCTGTTCTTTGGCAAAGCTTGCGTGCCAAAGAACACTCTTCTGAACCAAAATTGTCTAATGGCGATAACGATTTATCGGCCGTATCTTGCTTCTTCCTCAAGTTGATGATGAAACAACTTGCTTGGGCTTCCATACCTGCTTCATGGTCGTCGACCTTGTTGGTATAACCTCTGCTTGCTGTTCCATGGATTCTTTCTTGCGCATCCTTTGCAGCCTCCTCTTTTGGGTGTGAGACAAACCTGAAGGACACCACTTCGGCTGTAGATATTTTGAATCTTGTTTTATGTTCTTTTCACACTCCTTGCTGCAATCAATGTTCTTTTTGACCAGATTATCGCTAATCGATCTTTGTGAAGCAAAGCTTGAATATATAGGAGGATAATGAATATAATATGACTGCATGTGCATCCTACTATAATCCAAAGGCATATAACAAGGATACCAGCAATACCATGGAGCAATCGGTCCATTAAATGAATTACCTTAGCTCAAACTCGATTGCTCTTGGGACGATGACGGATTTGTATCCTTGACTTTGTCCGGTCGTTCCCTCTGCTTCTGGACGACTCCTTTATTCTCATATTTGGCCAAGAGTTCTTTAAAACTCGGCCTTTCTTTTTCTTTCTTGTTTCTGGAATTCTTTCCAGAAATTCCAGATCGACCGGTCAGACCGGTCTGAGCAGACCTGGCGCCCTTCTTCTGTTCTTGCCCCCCGAGCGTTGAATTCTTCAATGAATCTTCAGGGACCTTCTTTGCTGGAGCTTCCTGATGAGATTTCAAAGGCTCAGACCTTTCTTCACCAATGATTATATTTTTTCTTTTTGTTGATTCGGCTTGATTTGGCCGAATTAACACTTTAGGATTACTCAATTCAAGCACATGTGTATGTGCAGGGAAAGGATTCTGATCCACCTTCATTTGTGGAACAATTATTCGGCCTTCGTTAACAGCCGATTGAATCTGTCTCCGAAGCACATTACAATCATTAGTCGCATGAGAGAAAGTATTATGAAATTTGCAATAAGCTCTCCGCTTTAATTCTTCAGGCGGCGGTATGACATGCGACATCTTGATGTAACCATTCTTATTTAATTCATCAAATATCCTCTCACATTTGGATACATCAAAAGTAAATCTTTCTTGCCGATCTTTAGGAATCGACTTAAGAGAACCACAAGCGTAAGGTTTATCATTAGAGGACCAAACAAATTCAGCGGTATAAACATCTTTACCTTCATCGTCCGAACAATTGGAATCACACCCGAGCACATAAACAGGACGATTAGGTTTTTCATTGAACTTTTGAGAATCTCTAGTTTCTTTAGCTCGGCTTTCATTAGCCAGAGCTTTTTGTAAGACTTGACTAACATCTAGAAATTCTTGTCCTTCTAGCTTTGCTTTATGAAAATCAAGTAAACCAGCAAAAGCTAAATCAGCTAAATCTCTATCAGAAATTGTCAAACTATAACATCGGTTCCTAGTATCTCTAAATCTTCTAATATACTCAGAAACACCTTCATGTATCTTTTGCTTAACCGATGTGAGATGTGACAATTTCAATTCAGTTTCACCACTAAAGAAATAATCATGAATTTTTTGCTCTAAATCAGCAAAAGTGAAAACTGAATTTGGTGGCAACGAAATAAACCATGTAAATGCAGCACCCGATAGAGATAAAGGAAATAACCTCAATTTGTAAATATCATTAGTGCTAGCTTCACCACATTGTATAATAAATTGACCTATATGCTCCAATGTAGTTCTACTATCATCACCAGTGAATTTAACAAATTCAGGAATTTTAAACCCTTGAGGATATGCAACACAATCGTAATTCTCAGGGTATGGCCTTTGATAAGATCGGCATTTGGCTTTAGGCTCTATACCAAAAGTTTGCCGAAATATCTTAATCACCTCCTCTTTGATACTACCTGATCCAACATCATCGGCGTTAAGCCGATTTGTGATCGGTGTACTACTAGGTTGAGCAAAGTTCGGCGGTGTGGAATGCCGCAACGAACTTGCTGCGCCATATGGCACATTGGCATGAGGTGATGCATTATAATTAATTCGGCTTTGCTGATTAGCCGAATTAGTCACAATAGCATTATTAGTTGGAATTGCCGAACCACGAATTGTCTTATCGGTATTAGATGTAGACGCATTATTACCGATAGACTTCATACCAAGATGTATTTCAATTCGGCTAAAACGGTCATCAAACATATCATGCATATTTTGACCAATAAATTCCAACTTATTATTCACATGAGAAGAAACAGCATCATCTATAGCATTAGCTATTTCAGAATTAAGAACGGGCTGCTCGCTCTCATCGAATTTTACCTCAAACTGTGAAGCATCGAAGCCGGCATCCGTCGTGACCTTCCCTTGTCGGTCGATGGAGAAGTGCGAGATGTACTGCTTCATGGCTTCTTCCTCCAGCTTCTGGATCTCCTTCTCCTCCTCTCTGATCTTCTTCTGGATGTCGTCAAGAGCCTTCTGTTGTTCGGCCGAAAGTTGCTGAACAGTTGGCCTTTGGATGTTAGCGGCATCAACATCGCTAGGTTTAGGAATTTTACCGGCCATGGCAGCCGATTGATTCTTTCCCCAGCGGAGACGCCAAAAAGTATGTTGACACAGAACTAGGGCCAACACACGGAAACGCTTGAACTCGCAGCGAGCGACGGCACAATGCAGCGCCGATGCTCAGACCGGTCAGACCAGTCGGGTATACCGGTCATACCGGTTGTCGGCGAGCAGACCGGCGGTGAGACCAACGAACGTCGCCCGGGAAGGAACCGTCGGGGCAGGCGCACGTAGGGTTGTTCTAGGATCGGCAGGCCACCTAGAACGCCCTCAATTGACGTACGTAGAGACGACGGAGGAACAGCAAATAGTAGATTGGAAAAGCTAGGGCAAGAGAAAAGTAAAAAGATAAAAGTTGTATTGATTTGATCGATTGGATACCTAATCGGCCGTGACCCTTTATATTTATAGGGTGGGGTGGACTTATCCCGCAAGAAATCCTATTACAAGATCTAAATCTATTAAAATCCCTAGTTGTACTCGGATTCCACTTGGACCGGTCAGATCGGTCGACCCTACCGGTCAGACCGGTCGGCTGCTGCCGGACGGACTACAGCGTCTGACCGGTCAGACCGCTAGGGCGTACCGGTCAGACCGGTCGGTATTGTCGAATGCCAATTTTGGTTGTCAACAGTATACATGCCGGATTTTTCAATGTTCCAAGCAAGGGTGTCCTCCCCCATCCGCAGACCAGGTTTGGTCTTCAGTATCTCTTCTGAGTCAATCGCCGTGAAGGACTGGCGAACGAGCTGCTCATTCCACATTCTCGTTCCCTGAACAAAAAGTTCATCCACCTGCTGAACTGTTGCGTTATCAGGTTGTATCAGTGGTTTCATCGTTCTTAACCCCGGTATCCAATTATCCCTCCAAATGTTGATTGAATTCCCGGGACCAACACCTTTGATCATCCCTTTTTGGATAACTTTTCGGCCATGTAAGATTGCTCTCCATGTCTTTGACGATCTCTTTTTCCTCGTTGCTGATATAAATTCTCCATTCGGGTAGTATCTTCCTTTCAGAACTCGAGCGCATAGGGAATAATCTGGCCTTGTGAGCAGCCGGGAACCTTGTTTCCCTAGCATGGCTTCGTTGAACAGAGGTAAATCACGGAAACCCATCCCGCCACCTCCCTTTGGCGTAGTCAGTTTAGACCACCACTGCCAATGGATCTTGTTGTTATCTATCGAACTGCCCCACCAGAATTATTATCTTCAGAGATAATAATACTGGGACTGAAGAACACAGCAGATTTTTGCTGGTTAACCAACTGACCAGAACCCTTATGGTAGGCGTCAAAGATGCCAGCAAGTCTATCAGCACTTCTCTTATCTGCTTGCATAAAAATCATGCTGTCATCAGCAAACAGCAGGTGTGAGATCCAGGGTGAGTGGATACTTACTCGTATACCTCTCAAAATATGCCTAGGACCACAAGACTTGAGCATAGACGTAAGTCCTTCCCCACACATCAAGAACAAGTACGGGGACATCGGATCACCCTGCCTGATACCCCTCGACGGTCTAAAAGACGGTGAGAGCACGCCATTTACTCGCACCGAGAATGAGACGCTAGCGACACATTTCATGACGAGCTCACACCATCTCGCTGGGAAACCTAGAGCCTCCATGATTGCACGTAGGTAATCCCATTCCACTCGATCATATGCCTTGACCATATAAAGCTTCACTGCACAAGCACCATTCTTGCCTTTTTTTTCTTCCTCAGATAGTGAACACACTCATACGCTATGAGTACATTATCAGTGATGAGGCGGCCACGCAATTTGTTCTTCAGAGATAATATCATCAAGTACCCCTCTCAATTTTTGACCATTGCTTTTGAACAGATCTTGTAGAGCACGTTGCATAAGGAGATCGGCCTAAACTGCGTGAGCTCCTGTGGGTTTGTAACTTTTGGAATTAGAACCAGCACAGTTTTGTTAACCTCATTGCTCATCTCTCCCCTGTTGAGAAAACCTAGCACCGCAGAGAGGACCGAATCCTTTACCAGGGCCCAGTGTCGTTGGAAAAACCCGGCAGTAAAACCATCTGGCCCTAGTGCTTTGCTCGGTCCCATTTGAAACAAGGCCATCTCAACCTCCTCCGGCAAAAATGGCTGCTCCACAAAATCACTCATTGCTTCCGAAACCTTCCTTGGGACGTGCTGACAAACGAGATCAGGCTCCAGATCAGCCTGCGCCGTAAACAGGCCCTGGTAAAAGTTATTTGCCATTTCCTCCAATCGTTTTTTATCACGACCAGTTCCCCATCGGTGTTCTTCAAGGCATGGATCCCATTTCGGTCACCTTCCCGCAGCCACTCCATCCGGGATCGTTGGCGCTCCATAATTTCCTCCCGAGCCAGTGCCTCGGACAATTGATCCATCAAGTTCTTTTCACGAGCCGTAGGACCCTGGTAGAGAGTGTTCGTCCTCTCATCTTCTAGTTCCTGCTTTAGCGAAGCGACCTTCCTTTTAACTGAACCAAAAACATCTCTGTCCCAAGAGCTTAGGGAAGACTGCATTTTCGACAGCGATTCTGTAACAGAGTTCAGGTCAGCTACACTCCTCCCGGGTCCCAGGTTTGCTTCACAAAACCCTAGTCCTCATGACGCTGCCACATGTTCTCATAATGGAAACACCTCCTTCGCCTCCTTCTCCTTGAGGTTGTCTGTTCCCGCTTACGTAACTCAATGACAAGTGCACAATGATCTATTCAATTTTGAATCAACATGAAAAATTGATTAGAGAGTAGAGAAGTACACAATGATATTGCTGCTAAATAAGAGTATTTCTTCCATGTTTCCGCTGCGATGACAATGTTTATCTTCTAATTAAATTGGAACAAACGGGAAGATTTAATTGGTAGAGTAGCCATATATTTTTCATTTAATTATGATACGGCTGTTTTCTAACCAAAGTTGATGATAGCAGTATTATAAGCTTTACAAGGGGGAGTTCTCTTTTCATAAATATCAGATAAATTTAAATTTCGTACCAAATTTCAATTCTTACCTTCTATTCCAAGCCAGCGAAAAAAATCAGAATCACGAGTACATTACACAAAGTTCTTTCTGTTTTCGAAAATAATTATTTACTATGCTAAATGTCTTGATAATTATATACATGTCGGAAATTTTGAAGAATAATGAGAAAATCGTTAGATTTTTGTTAGTGCTATTTGTACATAATCCAAAAAAATTTAAAATTTGCGTGCCATGCATGGAGCTTGGCTCGCATGCCCATGCTTAGATTTAGGAACGCGAGAGCTTCAACGTTCTATGGTGTGTTACTCCAGGCCATCAACGTGGCAGGGATCTGGCTCAACGTGCCGGCCTTTTTCACTGTGATAAGTGCTGCAAAATAGAAAAATATATGATAAATAAACGGTGCCCGGATGTCCGATGGGATGTACGGTCCTTGCAACATTCAACAGTAACGTCTGCAATATAGAAACTCAACACTTGCGACATTTAAAATCAACATTGCAACATCAAAAACATGTTAAATTTTTTTTATCATCCATCTATTAACGATGGGAAAAAAACCAGTCGCAACATTTGTTTCATGTTGCATGAAACATTCAAAATCTTCCGATAAAATGCAACATTCGGATAAAATACTTGCAATATGCATGTAAAATATATACAACATTGTAACATCCAGATCTTACTTTCTAACATCTGTATAAAACACTTGCAACATTTTTTTGAAACATCAAACATAGGCTTGCAACATGTAGCGAAACCTGGCAGGAGCACTGCACACGTGGAGGAGGAGGAGGTGTTAGATTTATGGGCTTGGCCCATATAAATAATCTTAATAAATCTCAAAGGTCCATTAGCGCTAAGAGGAGGTACACCATCTATTAGTCCCGTATTGCTAATGGACGAGGGTGTAAGGGGTTTTTCTCCCTTTAAATACGGACCACCTCCCTCATAGAAAAAGTGAACCATGGATCGCTATACGTGGAGTCCCTAAGGTTTGCGAATTCATAAGAAGATCTAATCTGAGTTAGGGTTTTGCCTCCTCTCGTTGCTGCGCCGCCACCGTAGTCTTCTCTATCCCGAGCGCCGGCTTGCACCGGCGAACGGGAGAGCAGGTCTCCGGAACCGCTCGCTCTTGTGATCCTGCACCGGGAGAGGGCGAATAAGGTTTTTGGAAAGCGCTAAGCGCGACTGCTCATCTTCTTCGCCATGGCTCTAACTCCGTCCAAGTCAGGAGCTGCGGCGTACCGTCGTCTGCAATGCCGGTTGCTGTGCTCCGTTCGAAGGACCGTCTTCGTCTCGTCTGCGACTTTCGTCTTCCTGGCGGCTCCCGCACAGTACGTATTTTGTGATCAGATCTGTTTCATAATCATGTTTTCTGAGATCATGTTTATGATATACGTACTGTCTAGTATGTTAGAGTCATGCATGCTAGGTTTAATTCTCATCATGATAAATCTAGTTCGGAATTTAAACTTACAGTTGTCTATTTTTCCAACAATCCAAAAATCTTATTATAGGCAATCTGTTGATTTAACAATGGCTGGTTTCGCTGAGTCACTGAGGCCAGAAAAGTTTACTGGCGTGAACTTTAAGATCTGGAAGTCCAAGGTTCGCCTCTGGTTTACTGCTATGCACATCTGGGACATGAGACTTGGCAAGCCTGAGGGCGTACTTACTGCTGAAGAGCAGAAGAAGTATGATGAGACCAATAATCTCTTTGTTGGATGTATCATTAGCAATTTGTCAGACGGATTAGTCCGTGTGTACATTGATGAGACAGAGGCGAAGACGCTGTGGGATGCTCTGGTTGCAAAGTATGATGCAACATATGCGGGCAATGAACTGTACCTCATGGAGAGTTTCCATGACTACAGGATGGTGAATAACCGTTCTGTGGTGGAACAGACGCATGAGGTGCAGTGCATTGTCAAGGATCTTGATCTCCTTAAGTGTCCTATTCCCGACAAGTTTGTGGCTGGATACATTATTGCAAAGTTGCCTTCCTAGTGGAGGAACTTCGCCACAACTCTGAAACACAAGAGACAGGAGATATCAGTTGAAAATCTGATAGCGACTCTTGATGTTGAGGGGAAGGCTCGGAAGAAGGACGTGCCTGAGAAAGGAGATCAAGGCCAGTCCAGCGCCAACCTGGTCCAAAAGTTCCCACATGGCAAGAACAAAGGGAACAACAAGCCTAACAAGACCACTACCTTCAAGAAGAAGAAGAACAAGGCTTTGGAAAAGTGTTATGCAAGCTTGGACACTTCTCTAAGGAGTGCCCAGATCGGGTAGAACACAGGGCCAAGAAAGCAAATGAGTCCAAGGATGTCAACATGGTGACCATAAGCAGCACTGGAGATGGGTACGGTAATTTACCTACAGTTCTTTCAATTTTTCAATCCACGAGTTGGTGGCTTGAGACGGGTGCTAATGTTCATGTGTGTGCTGACATCTCTATGTTTTCTTCTTACCAGACCGTCGAGGACTTCTTCGTGCTGATGGGGAATGGTTCACATGCTTCTGTTCATGGTGTTGGCACGGTAGATCTGAAGTTTACTTCGGGGAAGATCGTGCAGCTGAGGAACGTGCAGCATGTGCCCACTATCAACAAGAATCTGGTAAGCGGTTCAGTCCTATGCAAGGACGTGTTTAAGGTAGTGTTAGAGTCCAATAAATTTGTCGTGTCGAAACATGGACAATTCGTTGGTAAAGGCTATGATTGCGGAGGCTTGTTCCGCTTTTCTCTTGCTGAATTTTGTAATAAGTCGGTGAACCATATTTGTGGCAACGTTAGCGATGATGCGAGTGTTTGGCATTCACGTTTATGTCATGTTAATTTTGGTTTGATGTCTCGGCTTTTCCAGCATGTGTTTAATTCCGAAATTCACCATTGCTAAAGGTTCTAAGTGCCATAGTTGTGTGCAATCAAAGCAACCTCGGAAGCCTCACAAGGCTGCTGAGGAGAGACACTTGGCACCTCTAGAACTCATACATTCTGATCTATGTGATATGAATGGTGTGTTGACAAAAGGTGGGAAAAGATACTTCATGACATTAATTGATGATGCGACTAGATTTTGCTATGTTTATTTGTTGCGAACTAAGGACGAAGCGTTAGACTACTTTAAAATCTATAAAGCTGAAGTTGAGAATCAACTAGAGAGAAAGATCAAGCGTCTAAGGTCAGATCATGGTGGCGAGTATTTTCCCAAAATATTTGATGAATTCTGTGAGGAGCATGGAATTATTCATGAGAGGACACCTCCGTATTCTCCCGAATCAAACGGGATTGTCGAGAGGAAAAACCGCACGGTGACTGACTTGGTTAACTCCATGTTAGACACAGCTGGTCTTTCTAAGGCATGGTGGTGGAGGTTGTATTGACTTCGTGTCATGTCTTGAATAAACTGCCAAACAAGAATCAAGATCAAACTCTATATGAGATGTGGAACGGGAGAAAACCATCACTTTCTTATCTGCGCATGTGGGGGTGCTTAGCGAAAGTTAATGTGCCTATTCCAAAGAAGCGCAAGTTGGGACCTAAGACAGTGGATTGTGTCTTTCTAGGATATGCTCAGAGGAGCATTGCTTATAGATTCTTAGTGGTTAAATCTGAGATACCAGATGTGCATGTTGATACTATTATGGAATCTCGTGATGCAATATTTTTTTAGAATATTTTTCCTATGAAAGATATGCATAGCAATTCAAGATTTTCGACAGAGATAACTCCTCAACCTGCAGTACCTATCGAGTCTTTTGAACAATCCGATAAACATGAGCATGTCCTAGAGAAGGATGACAGTGAAGCTCCTAGAATGAGCAAAAGACAAAGGATTGTAAAATCCTTTGGTGACGATTTCACTGTGTACCTTGTGGACAATACTCCCACATCCATTGCAGAGGCATATGCATCTTCAGATGCAGATGATTGGAAAGAAGCAGTCCAAAGTGAGATGGACTCAATTCTTTCTAATGGAACATGGGAGCTCACTGAACGACCCTATGGTTGCAAGCCAGTAGGATGTAAGTGGATATTCAAGAAGAAGCTTAAACCTGACGGTACTATTGACAAGTACAAGGCTCGGCTTGTTGCTAAAGGGTGCACACAAAAAGAAGGCGAAGACTTCTTTGATACTTATTCACTTGTCGCTAGATTGACCACTATTCGAGCATTAATTTCCTTGGCTGCCTCATATGGTCTTATCATTCATCAGATGGAGAGTTGGATGACGAGATCTACATGGATCAGCCTGATGGATTTGTAATGAAAGGTCAAGAAAACAAGGTGTGTAAGCTTTTGAAGTCTTTGTATGGGTTGAAACAAGCACCTAAGCAATGGCATGAGAAGTTCGACAGAACTTTAACTTCTGCGGGCTTTGTCATTAATGAGGCTGATAGATGTGTGTACTATCGCTATGGTGGGGGTGGAGGAGTGATATTATGCTTGTATGTGGATGACATACTGATCTTTGGCACAAACATTGATGTGATCAATGAGGTCAAGTCCTTTCTTTCAAAGAGCTTTGATATGAAGGATCTAGGAGAAGCTAATGTTATCCTTAACATCAAGCTTATTAAGGTTGAGAATGGGATTACTCTTTCACAATCCCATTATGTGGAAAAGGTCTTGAGCCGTTTTGACTATATCGACAGCAAGCCTTCTCCAACACCTTATGATCCTAGTGTGATGTTGACAAAGAACAGGAAAATTGCCAAAGATCAACTGAGATATTCGCAGATTATTGGTTCACTCATGTACTTAGCTAGTGCGACGAGACCCGACATATCTTTTGCTGTGAGAAAATTGAGCAAGTTCATGTCAAACCCGGGTACTGATCATTGGCATGCACTTGAAAGGGTTATGCGTTATCTAGCAGGTACTATGAGTTATGGGATTCACTATTCTGGGCACCCTGCTGTGCTTGAGGGATATAGTGATTCAAACTGGATATCTAACGTTGATGAGTTATACTCCACGAGTGGGTATGTGTTTACTCTTGGAAGTGGTGCGATATCATAGAGGTCTTGCAAACAGACCATTTTGACGCGGTCAACCATGGAAGCAGAACTTACTGCTTTGGACACAGTCACTGTTGAGGCAGAGTGGCTGCGTGAGCTCTTGATGGACTTGCCTGTGGTTGAGAAACCAGTGCCGGCCATCCTTATGAACTGTGATAATCAAATGGTGATAGTCAAAGTGAACAGTGCTAAGGATAATGCAAAGTCATCAAGACATGTTAAAAGACGACTGAAGTCTGTCAGGAAGTTGAGAAACTCCGGAGTGATAAGTGTGACTTATATTCAAACAGACAAAAACCTGGCAGATCCCTTTACAAAAGGATTATCACGGAATGTGATAGATAGTGCATCAAGGGAGATGGGTATGAGACCCGTATAAGTTGCCACAGTGGTAACCCAACCTATGTGATCGGAGATCCCATGAATTAGGACTTGGAGAGAACAAGCTGATGGTGAACTGAGGAGAGTAATGGTTAAACCCTCTCTAAGAAAAAATGCAATACTCTCAGTTGCTGTAAGGCAGGATGACTATTTGCCTTAATGTGTTTCTATTGGCTCTAATGAGCAAAGGTGCTGTCCTACAGAGCATTCTTGAAAGAACACACCTATATGAGTCTGACTGTCTAACATCGAAGTCTGTGAGACTTGGGTGATCTCTAGTAAACTCATGAAGAGACCAGGGAGTACGACGTATATGCTCCACCCGCGGAGAAGGCTACTGGCAACCATGTACTGGTTATGACTTTGAGTGAAACTTGTTCGCACCAAACTTGCAATTCAAGGCGTAGTCTATTGTTCAAGTTGTGGATAAGTGTAGCTTGGAGCTCTAGGTGAGAGTTCAACTTAACAGTCCTCACTAAAACACTGGTATATCAAACAGTAGTGAGAAACATGCAAAATCTATAAATGGGTATTTGAGATCTGGTGGGGGATTGTTAGATTTATGGGCTTGGCCCATATAAATAATCCTAATAAATCTCAAAGGCCCATTAGCGCTAAGAGGAGGTACACCATCTATTAGTCCCGTATTGCTAATGGACGAGGGTGTAAGGGGTTTTTCTCCCTTTAGATACGGACAACCTCCCTCATGGAAAAAGTGAACCATATATCGCTATATGTGGAGTCCCCAAGGTTTGGGAATTCATTAGAAGATCTAATCTGAGTTAGGGTTTTGCCTCCTCTCGTTGCTGCGCCACCACCGTAGTCTTCTCCATCCCGAGTGCCGTTGTGCACCGGCGAACGGGAGAGCAGGTCTCCGGAACCGCTCGCTCTTGTGATCCTGCACCGGGAGAGGGCGAATAAGGTTTTTGGGAAGCGCTAAGCGCGATTGCTCATCTTCTTCGCTCTATGATCGGAAGTGTCGCGTAGAATCCTCCAATTAGAAGTAATTGGGTCGATGAAGCCGAGGTGAGAGTATCCCTTTCTCCTGCAAGTTTGTATCTCCATTCTACATGATACCAGATAAATCAAGGGATCAGTATGTTGAGATCATGCAAAACAATACGTAAGGAGAGTAAAATACTTACAGAACCCACAAGCCGACCATAGGGATGTCGAGGTCCTCCTGATGGAATAGTTGGTAAAATTCTTCCCAGTTTATCCATATAATGGCCTCCCCCCGTAAGAAATCGTCATCTTTAATCTTTGCGCCCTCCATGAAGATGTAATCGGCCATCGCATGCATGTAGTGCTGGTGCAGCTTATACATTTGCGTTGGAAGCACGGACACTACTTCGGGGGGTACAAGAGATTTGCCCAGCTCATACGTCCATTTGACGACCACATCGGCCTTTGGAATATCTTCCCCCCCTGCAATCTGAGCCGCCGTCAGGTTTGATTCTTTCAAAAATGTAACAAAGTCTTGTTGTTGCTTCGTCTGTCCCACTACGAGAGGCTCTATTGATTGTTTCTTTTGGGCTCCGAGCTGTGGAACGTCGGACGACGACGACTTTAATTGTCTCTTCTTTTTCTCAGTAGTTTTGATAATTGTGCGTTCGTAGTCTGAAGGGGGATCTCTTGGAATGGATTTTCTCTTATTTGCTTCGCACATTCCCTTAAAAAATTTCAAATCTACCGGATTTATCACTTTCTCGGGCTCCGGCTTTGGCTTGAAGTGCTCTTTAACTCTTTCTTGAGTTATCCGATCGCATTCTTCAAGGCTCATGTCCCTGGGTTTAATAGGAGCCTCCTTGGTTTTCTTCTTCTTTTCCTTCTTCTTTGGAGTCTCCTTAGCCGGTGCAGCTACCTTCTTTGCCGGCAGCTATTTCTGCTTCTTTGCCGGCGGCGGAGGGGGTGACCATGGAGGCGACGGTGACGCTTGAGTGTTCATCGGCGCATGAGATGATGGTGATGGAGAATGTGCCGGTGAACCTTGCTGAGACAGTGCTGCCCTTGGGGCGTTTTGCGGAGATGATGGCCTTGGAGAGGCATGCTGAGTTGACGGTCTTGGTGTTCGATCATCCGACTTTAGGACAATGTAGCGCTTATCCCATAGGATGTAGCCATGAATGGCTTCTGCTAGTGTCCTCTCCCCATCGCCTCCAGGAATATCAAGCTCAAGCGTCTCCCAACCCTGGCACACCTGCTCCACGCCAACTCTTGTATATCCTGCCGGAATTTGCTGCCTATGGTATACGTCGTCTGGTTGGGTTGGCATGGCGGTACCGTACGCAACAGTAAACATTAAGTTCTTAATGGCAGTCTGCAGGTCACAAGGTGTCCGCTGGGTGATCTCATCCACTAGAAATCGCTGCGGGACCGTCGCTTCAACTGCGGCCTGGATCCCCGTTGGCTCGACGGCGACGTCTGTGGAAGCACAGCTGCTTTTCCACTGAGACATATGATCGGCTGCCACATTAGGCTCTGGAGGCACTGTTTGCGCTTGCTATTGCTGGCTCATTGCTATGGCCACTTGGCGTTGAACCTCTTCCTCCAGTCTTTGATCGTGTGACATGAGCCGATCCTCTAGCCTTCGCAAGTGCTCCCGCTCATCATTCTTTCTTCTTTGCCGGCTTCTATATGATTCAATGTAATCCCTGAACCCATACTTCCACGGAACCACACCTTTGCCTCTTGCATAAGTCAGCTCGTCCCTCTCTCTATCCGGCTGGAATGTTCCCTCGGCCGCTGCTTGTATGGCCTCCTATAGTCTCTGGGCTGCTAGCTAGATCTTTGGCCCATAGATGCAGTCCCCAGTCAATGGGTCCAAGCTTCCCCCGTGACCATAAAACCAGGTCCTAGACCTTTCAGACCAGTTCATGGTCGCAGGTTGGATGCATCTGTCAAGCAGATCCTGCTCCATCTTCTCCCATTTGGGTATTGCAAGCTTGTAGCCTCCTTGGCCTAGAGTGTGATGGTACACTTTCTTTGAGGCGTTGTCTTTGACCTTCTGCTCCTTCTGAAGCCCAAGCTCTGAAGACTTGTATTCCACAAATGCATCCCAGTGACCCCTGAGCTTTTCGAGCTCGCCGGTAAATATAGGTGTGGTCCCGGTCTTGATATATTTCTTCATCAAAATTTTCTTGAATGATAGCAGTTGTTCAACCTTATTACTCAGGGTCCAGCGCTTGCATATCTCTTCGGATTCAGCTGGAACCGTGAAGTTTTTCTTAAGCTCCCGCCAGCACCATTCTTTTTCTCTTTCGGGTACCGCATCCTGTTCCTCGCTTGGATTGGAAGCTTTCCAGAGCCTGAAGCTGATCGGGATGTGGTCCCTGACAATACATCCGAATTGTCTTATAAATTTTTTGGCGGCAGCTTCTGGAGCGATCGGTTCGCCATCTGGACCAACTTCCGTTATAATGAACTGCCCTTCCAGTTTTTTTGTCGGGCCTCGCTTCGTCTTTTTCTGCTGCGACGATGATCCAGATGGCTATAAAAAACATTCATAGTATTCATATAGATTCATATGAAAATATGATTTTCACTACAAATAAGTATAGTTCTGATATGTACATTAGCACTTTGTTCACCAGCAGCGTCATCCTGAATAGATGGTGGCTCAATTCCATCACCAGACATATTCAAATATATGTCGGTATTGCTGCCATCATCAGCTTGTTCAGGGACATCTCCTTGACCTTCGGCAATCATATTCAACAGGAACTGTTCATCTTTCGCGTCTGTGTGTCGCAGTTCCATCGTAACTAAAATATGAATACAAATAAAACCCTTAAAAAATTCTCTAAATAATCCACATATTTGCGAGCATTTGACTAAGTACAAATCGATGGACAAGGTTGAGTAATATTCTCTATGTAATTCAAGAAATAAAGTTGCCCTCCTAAAACTGCTCCTGCTGCCCGAAGTGTCCTGCGGAAGGTGGCTCCTGGTACTCCTCCGACTGCTCAACGTCTACTCACTATCGCAACGCCAAAACAAAGTCCAGCACATACACATACATGCAAATAAGGCAAAAACTAAGAAAGAGTACAACAATACATAAAAACAGCAAACAAAACTGAGCTAGAACTATTCTACGCATTACAACGATCGCGTGGACATAAAGAATGCCTAAAACGGAGCTAGAACACGAAATCTAGGGCTAAAATAAGGTCCAGGAACTAAACTGCGAGAAAAATGAAACTACAGGGGGTTCTGCGCAAAAACTAGGGACCTAAACATAATTAAAGGTTAGATCTAGGGTCTAACGTGCAAAAAGACAGGGGCTGGACTGCGGACCCAAAAACTAGAAAGCTCAGGGGGTTTTGTGAAAGATTCTGGGCTGATCTGGAATTATTTTTGAACTAACGTGCGGGTTTATTCAAGAAAAAGCCAGGGACTCTTTAGCAAAGTTTCAAGGCCGAACCGGTACCAAGGGGTCCGGATCGTCGGATCGCGATCGAACGGCTCGGATCATAACGGTTCAGAATCTAATCGTGAGTGTTGGATGCGGATCGGGCGGTTAGGGCTCATCGGAGCGCGGGTCGGTGGCGAGGCTCGCCGGAGACAAAGCTCCCGCGGCGGGGTGCTGCCGGAGTTGGCCAAACTCGGTCCTCTAGGCTGGGATTCGAGCGGGAAAAGGGCCAGGGAGGCTTAGTGCGGCACGCATAACCCACCTAGGGTCACAGCAGGGCTCGCCAGGGCGCGGAGCAGCGGGCACAGCTGCGGGGGTGGATCTGCGGCGTCGGGCTCGCCGGCGAGCGCGTTCACGCGCAGTTCTGGGCACGGGAACTGGGCAAAAGGGCATGTGCGCATGCACAGTGCAAGGGTGACGCGAAACCGAGTCGGTGCGGTGCTATGCAGGGCCGCAGGGGCATGGCCGCGGTGGAGCATGGCCGCAAGGGCCGCAGGGGCATGAATGACTAACTTGGAATGAAACCCGATCTCTTGTTATGTCTCTTATTATTTCTATCATTTTCGACTTCGAATGAATCCATGTGTAACCGAACAAGCCCTTAGGAAGTTCTCGATCCAGTAGCTTGACTCCTTCCGGTAGCGCTTGAGTCCGTTGATGCGGTCGATGAAGATGAGGCCGAACCGGTCTAGGTAGCCGTCGCCCCACTTGAAGCAATCCATGAAGGTCCACGTGAAGTAGCCCTTGACGTTGGTGTCATCCCAGATGGCGTGGTTGACGAAGTGCAGGTGCTTGGAGTGGAACTCGATCCTGTGCCCATCCTTGAGCACCTCCGCGAGCGGCAGCATCGCGTTGTTCCCCTCGGCGATGCCGTTCTCCGTGACGTACATCACCGGGTTGCCGTACCACCGGCTAGTGTAGAGGAGGATCTCCCGAACGCCCGCGGGGTAGTTGAAGATGACGGACACGAACTCCTTGGGCCCGATGGGCATGCCGTCGCGGAAGCCGGAGGTGCTGGCACGAGCGTCGGTGTCGTACGACTGCCGGAGCCCGTCGGCCGGTGGCGCGGCGGAGGTGAAGTAGGTGGTGTAGTAGTTGACGCCGATGAAGTCGTAGGAGCAGGCCCGGTCCTGAGATTTTAGGGGCCCGGGGCGAGATTTATATTAGGGGCCCTTTAATAGCAATAACAATAATAATATTATATTAATAATAATATATACAAATTGTTAGATTTTTTGGATCACACAGTGCACGGTTCAAGAGGGGTTTCTTCCATCTTTCCTTTTTATTCATGAGTACAAGAGGTCCTTGACCTAGAACAGAGAGAGAGAGAGAGGAGAGTACACAGGGAGAGGGAGTAGATAGAGACCATCACCTCCGCTTGAGTTCGAGGAGGCCATCTCGGGTTCGCTGATGCAGATCTGCGCTATGGCAGCGGCGAGTGATGCAGCAGCTTCACGGTCGTGATGACATTGCCGTGGACGACAGCGCCAACGGCGACGAGTCGAAGACGAAGGTGGCGGCGGCGATGACAGTGCTTCCCACTGCTCCAGCGCCCCCTTCAGATCGGCTTTGGGTTTAAGAATGTGGGTGAGGGCGTCGGCGGCACAGTGAACCTCGTACCGAGCGCCCCGGCCCCTCACTCCTATTTATTTTGGCGCTGTACTGTGGGGGCCCACCAACAATTAATGGGTTGGGCGCCCCCAATCAGGGCGCGGGATTAGGGGCCTAATAGGCCATTAGGCTTATTAGGAAGGAGATCAATCCAACATTCTCCCCCTTGATCTCACTTTACACTTTAACTTTATGCTTCAATTTGAAACTTTTTTCCTTTAATTGTTCCATCACAGATTAATGAATAGAGCATGCTTTATCATCATGGTCCAAGACTGATAGACTTAATAGCCACCACACATATCACAGTTTTGAAATAAATTCTTTAACTTTTGGGCCCATTTATTCTCCTGAAAATACAGGCTTTCCCTTAAACCCATGCCGGCTATGTGTTCATTGAACACATTGGGTGGTAAGCCTTTTGTGAGCGGATCCGCAAGCATTTCTTTTGTACTTATATGCTCGAGAGTAATGGAGTGATTCTGGATTTTTTCTTTCACAACATAAAACTTTATGTCAATGTGTTTGACAGCACCACTTGATTTATTATTGTGAGCATAAAACACTGCTGGTTCATTGTCGCAGTACGCTCTAAGTGGTCTTTGAATGCTATCTACCACTCTTAAACCAAGTATAAATTTCTTTAACCATTCAACCTGCCCCGAGACTTCATAATATGCTACAAATTCAGCATACATCGTCGATAATGTAGTGACACTTTGTTCAGAGCTTTTCCATGATATAGCTCCCCCTGTGAGTGTGAACACATAACCGGACGTGGACTTTCGGTCATCGATGTCCCCCGCAAAATCCGCATCTGAATACCCTTCTCTCTCTAGGGAATCGGATTTTCTGTATGTTAGCATGAGGACTTTTTGCCTTGCACATAACGTAAAGCTTTTTTTACAATAATCCAGTGTGCCTGTCCTGAATTACTTTGATATCTGTCAAGTATCCTGGTAACAAATGCTAAGTCAGGGCATGTACAAACTTGAGCATACTATAAGCTTCCGACAGCTGAAGCATATGGAACCGCTTTCATTTGATCGATCTCATACTGGTTCCTGGGACATTGAAATTTCCCAAATCTATCGCCCTTGACTATTGGAGCAGGTGAAGGCTTGCACATATAAATACTGTACTTCTTTAGAACCTTTTCTAAGTATGCCTTTTGCGATAATCCTAATACTCCCTTTGTTCTATCTCGGTGAATTTTAATTCCCAAAACAAATGAAGCTTCACCGAGATATTTCATGTCAAAGTTTGAGGACAAGAATTTCTTTGTCTCCAGTAGCAGACCGACATCGCTATTAGTAAGTAGAATGTCATCCACATACAGGATCAGAAAAATAAATCTTCCATTTCTGGACTTTGCATAAATGCAATTGTCCTCCTCAGTTTCTTTGAACCCAAATTTCCTTGTCGTTTCATCAAATTTTAGATACCACTGCCTAAAGGCTGGCTTTAATACATAAATGGATTTCTTTAAGTGACATCCCATATGTTCTTTTCCTTCCATGACAAAACCTTTCGGTTGTGCTATGTAAACTTTTTCATACAGATCCCTATTAAGAAATGTCATCTTCACATCCATCTGATGTAACTCTAAGTCATAATGTGCTACTAGTGGCATTATTATTCTGAAGGAATCTTTACACGAAACCGGAGATAAGGTTTCGTTATAATCTATCCCTTCCCTTTGCATGAAGCCTTTTGTCACGAGTCGTGCTTTGAACCTTTCTACATTCCCTTTGGAGTCATGTTTGATCTTGTACACCCATTTATAGCCTACTGTTTTGGCTCCTTTAGGAATTTCCTCTAAGTCCCAAACACCACTGGAACTCATTGATTTCATCTCATCCTTCATAGCTTCCAGCCATTTAGATGAGTGAACACTTCTCATGGTTTCTTCATATGAAGTGGGATCATCCTCCATATGAACCTCTTCTGTATGATATATACTTCATAGTCGCTAGAAATAGCAGACCTCCTTTCTCTTTGTGACATTCTAAGGACCACTGCCTGTGGTACATTTTGTACCTCAATTTCTAGCACATTTTCTATAGGGGGTTGTAGCTCCTCCTCCTCATGTCCAATTACGGGTTCATGCAGCTCCTGGATAACAGGTTCCGAACCTTCACTCACTGTTGGTATGAGTAGAGTTGCGACAGGTGTTGACACCGTAATATCTGGAATAGTTGGCGCAGCAACAACCGGAGAAGGTACTGGCGTCACTATTTCCGGAACGTTTGGTGCAACATCAACAGATAGTGAGAAAAATGGCTCTTGAATCATAGGAGCAGGCACATACACCCGCTTCTCCTCAAGGTCAATTTCTCTAGGTACCATGCTCTCCCGGATCATTTCATCTTCTAGGAAGACAGCATGTCTCGTTTCTACAAACTTTGTATGTCTGTTTGGACAGTAGAAACGAAAACCTTTTGACTTTTCAGGATAGCCGATAAAATGGCAGCTTACAGTTTTGGGATTCTGTTTTCCAATACTTGGATTAAACACTTTAGCCTCAGCTGGGCTCCCCCAGACCTGCATGTGAGTCAGTGAGGGTTATCTTCCTGTCCATAGCTCATACGGTGTTTTGGGCACCGATTTGCTTGGCACTCTGTTGAGAATATAGATGGCGGTTTTTAATGCATCCATCTACAGACTCAATGGCAGTATGGAATAACTCATCATGCTGCGCACCATATCCATCAGTGTACGGTTGCGCCTTTCAGCTACTCCATTTTGCTGAGGCTCCCCCGGTGTGGAATATTGGGCAACTATACTATTTTTCTGTAAAAACCTTGCAAAAGATCCAGGAACTTGTCCATACGGGGTAAGTCGACCGTAGTACTCCCCTCCACGATTTGACCTTATTATTTTAATTCTTTTGTCAAGCTGATTTTCAACCTCAGCTTTGAATATTTTAAATTTATCCCATGCTTCTGATCTTTCTCTAATTGAATAAATATAATCATAATGGGAGTAATCGTTTGTGAATGTTATGAACGAATCATAGCCATCCACACTTTTCACAGGAAACGGGCCACATATATCAGTGTGGATTATTTCTAACGTTCCTGCACTTCATTTGTCACCCTTTTTAATTTGCTTTACAAATTTTCCTTTAATGCATTCAATGCATTGTTCAAGATCAGAGAACTGTAGTGGAGGAAGAATTTCACTCTTAACTAATCTTTCAATTCTCCCCCTCAAAATATGGCCTAAACGACAGTGCCATAATTTCGATGAAATATCTTGAGTTCTCTTTCTTTTCTTTGTTTCTTTCTCTAACAAGGATTCATTCACATTCACATCACATACAGAGTGTACTTTGTCATGCATAGATAATAAATAAAGATCATTGTGAAGGAAAGCATCACCAATACAATTATTATCAAATCATAGTTCACATTTGCCATTTGCAAAATGACAACCAAAACCATCTGTGTCTAAGCGTGATACATTGATCAAGTTTTTCTGAAGCGAATGAACAAATAAAACATCTTTTAATACAAGCATGAAACCATTAACTAGCTCGAGGGAGACATCGCCAACAACTTCCACATCTGCTTGTACTGCGTTCGCGACTTTAATGTGTCTTTCGCTTCTTAGCGTAGTACTTGTCGAACGGAACCCCTGTAAAGAATTTGCAACATGTATAGTTGCACCAGAGTCAATCCACCAAGTAGATTAAGAAAACTGTATATACAAGGATTTATTTACAAATAAAGTAACATTCTCACCATTCTTTGCCATTATCATCTTTAAGTAGCTGGGACAATCTTGTTTATAATATCTCTCCTTGTGACAGTAGTGGCACTCATTCTTGCATGCTGGAGGACGCTGCTGCTGATGCTGATGTGGCATGGGAGCTTTATCTTTTGTCTGAGGGGAAGAAGCAGCATGGAAAGGCCTTTTCTTTTTATTATGCACAAAATTAATAAACCCACCATTCTGTTTTTTGAGTCTATCTTCCTCTTGCGCACACATGCCAATTGTCTTTTCCATGTTCCACTTTTCTGGCTGCATGTTGTAATTTACAACAAATGGTGCAAACTCCTTTGGCAAAGAAGCAAACACCAGGTGAACCAGAAACTCCTCCTTGAGATCCAAGTCGATTGGTTTTAACTTGGAGTTCAAGGCGTTCATCCCCATGATATGATCCCTTATAGTACCGCAACGACCGTAATACTTCTTTGTGATCAACTGCTCTATGATCTGTGTGGCATAAGTCTTTGAAGAACCAGTAAATTGGTTCTTTATCTTTTTCAAGTACTCAGCAGCAGTATCACACTCTCCAATTGAGCCCAAAATATTAGGCTCAATTGTGTTCTTTATTACCGCCATACATTTCTTGTTGGCATTGTTCCACTTTGTATTTGATAAATCAAATGACATTTTTAAGAGAGCATAGTCCCTTTGCTTTTTCTGCCAGTCAGCATCTGTGTCATCAGTTCCCCTCACTAGAGCCGGTGGCTCAGTGGGCTTTGGTTCTTTAATTATCTCATCCACCTCTCCACAGACAAAAGCGAGATCAATCTTCTTGATCCATTTGCCATAGTTGTCACCTTTGAGAATCGGGGTGTGGTTGATGAAGCCCATCAAGTTCATCCCCGCTGAAAATTTCAGAAAATAGTGAGAACATAATAATAATGATGGCATGTAATAATTCTAATGTTGGTCAAAATTAAAACATACAACTGTGTATGTAATTAAATCTATATCACCGTTGGGCAGAAATAGAAATAAATGCAAAAACTATTAAAATTACAGTATTGCTAATAACAATGTTGGTCAGAAAATAACGATACCATAATGCTTAAAAATAACTCTTTAACCATGCTTTTAAAATTTAATTGTCCAGTTGATTCTAATTAAATTAAAGAGCAACAATATGAACTTTGCAGTGGAAATATGTAGGAATTTCTATTTTCAAAAGCAATACTGTGAACTTTTATCTCTAAACAATAAACATGTTGGTGCAAAATTGAATAGAGCTCAAACTATAAACAAATATATTTAAAATACCATTGAAAATGCTTCTGAAAAAATAGAAAAACAATAAAAATCATCACTGTTAATTGGCCCAGACAGCAAAACGGCCCGACCTGCTTGGCGCTCGGCGCCCCCTCTCCCGTGCCCAAGCTGCAACCTGGGCCTGGGCCGGGAAAGTGGCCCACGAGCGCCCCCCCACCCCCGCCTGAGCCGCATGGGCCGCGCGCCGGCCCAAGACGCCGAGATGCGATCGTGGCCGTCGAAGAAGATCAGACGGCCGGCCACGCGATCCGCCGGATCAAAACCCGGCGACGCCGGCGCCCCCCCAAACCCTAGGTCATTCTTCTCCCTCCCCTTTCTCTCTCAACGCGAGCGGCGGCGGCCATGGGGCTGGCCGGGGATGAGCGTGACGCAGCGGCGCCGCCGTGGCTTGCTCGCCGGCACGCGCGCTCGCCGGAGAGGGAGCGGGCCGCCGTCAAGCTTGCCATTGACGGCGCTTTGCTGTGCAAGCACGCACGCGCGTACCCCGGCGTCCCGGCGGTAGAGTGGCGGCTTCGTTCTGTGCCGCGCGCCGGCGAGCGGCGGCGCGGGTGCATCCCGCACAACGGCGGTTGACAGTGGCGCAAGGACCAGGTGAGTCCTGCGGCCCTTTTCTTTTAGGGTTAGGGTTTGCATTTCTTTGCCGATTTGAGATCGATTCGCTTTCTGTTCTTTGATTTCTTTCGATTCGCGGACGAATCCACGTTTCCCCGAACTCGATCGACACGTGTGTAGGCGACTGATACCATTGTTAGATTTTTTGGATCACACAGTGCACGGATCAAGAGGGGTTTCTTCCATCTTTCCTTTTTATTCATGAGTACAAGAGGGTCCTAGATCTAGAACAGAGAGAGAGAGGAGAGTACACAGGGAGAGGGAGTAGATAGAGACCATCACCTCCGCTTGAGCTCGAGGAGGCCATCTCGGGTTCGCTGATGCAGATCTGCGCTAGGGCATCGGCGAGTGATGCAGCAGCTTCACGGTCGTGACGACGTTGTCGTGGACGACGGCGCAAACGGCGATGAGTCGAGGACGAAGACGGCGGCGGCGATGGCGGTGCTTCTCACTGCTCCAGTGCCCCCTCCAGATCGGCTTAGGGTTTAGGAATGTGGGTGAGGCCGTCGGCGGCACGGTTAACCTCGTACCGAGTGCCCTGGCCCCTCACCCCTATTTATTTTGGCGTTGTACGGTGGGGGCCCACCAACCATTAATGGGTTGGGCGCCCCCGATCAGTGCACGGGATTATGGGCCTAATATAGGCCGTTGGGCTTATTAGGAAGGAGATCAATCCAATAATAATAAATAATATGTGAACAAATAGTACCACCAAACACTTAAATTGTATAATGAATATTGACATCAAACAATCTATATATTACCTCAAAAGTTTCTTCTAACATTTTTAGATGCGAAAGTCGGATGAAGAGATGGTTAATTTAATTGGTTATGAATATTGAATAGATGTCAGATGAATACGAGACTTGCCTTGCGTGCTGACGTGCTGCGTGCATCAGATCAGCAGGAAGCACACATGCGTCAATGCGTGATGCGCCCAGACAGGCCCTCGCCGATTGCTTCTGGCTTGCCTTGCCGTCGAGCTGTGGCCCGTGGGGGTGGGGCTCAGGGCGCCGTCGGCGATCGGCCGCCGGGCGGGCGGCGTCCGGCCTCCGGGCTTCGGCGCGGAACTGCTCTGCGGAAGGCGGAAGGTCGCGAGGCGAGGGTTTCGGCGGCGCTAACGCGGAGAAAAAAACGCCGATTGGAATTCTGCTAGTTTAATCGTATACTATACACGTACATGGGTGCGGCCCCTTGGAATCGGGGGCCCGGGGCGGCCGCCACGCTCCCCCACCCCCCCCCCCCCCCCCCCCCGGGCCGGGCCGGTAGGAGCCCCTGACGAGCCTCGCCTGGCAGCCGGGCGCCGAGGTACCCGGCCATGGAGGCCGGGTACGCGCCGTGCACGATGGGGTCGAGGTACCAGCCGTACATGAAGTCGAGGCTGCGGCGCACGGCGGCGCGGTCGGCGGAGGAGTTGGTGGCCGGGACGAACCAGTGCGAGACCAGGGTGATGCCAATCTGCCCGCGCTGCGCCTTCTGATAGCGGGCGCGGTAGAGCGCCACGGCCTCGGCGTGAGCGAGGAGGATGTGGTGCGTCACGACGTAGGGCTCCCGCGCCGAGTCGCCGGGGAAGCAGGACCGGGAGACGTGCGGCGAGCAGCGGCCCGGGGCGAAGGCGCCCGCGGCGTAGCCACGCTCCGCGTACGTCCAGGGCTCGTTGAAGGTCGCCGAACTCCTTGAAGCACACCTCGGCGAAGTCCACGTAGTCCTTGCTGCATGCGGCACTCAGATCATCCGGAGCCATTAATAATTATGCAACTTAATTGTGATTATCGATGATCTGACAGCTAGCCGTACATGATCTTCTCACTGAAGAAGCCTCCGTATTTCTCCTCCAGGGCCAGGGGTGTGTCCCAGTGGAAGATGGTGACGAATGGCCGCAGCCCTGGCGAAGAAAATGTTTTTTTAATGTTATCCACTACTCTTTTATTGAAGGAAAATGTTGTCCACTACTGTACTTATGGCGAAGTCCACGTAGTACTTATGATTCATAAGTTATGATTGATCATGAATTTATATATGCTCCATGCATGGATGGTGTGATTAGGCAGTTAGACACCTTTGGCAATGACTTCCTTGATGAGGTTGTTGTAGAAGGCCACGCCCTCTTTGTTGATTCCTCCACTTAGGGAACCATCTGCAGAAAGCACAGGTGAAGACACAGAAATAACAAATTAGCACGGATACATGGATGAAATATTACTTTCTTCCGTCATGGATGAATGGTTCTTGCTTTGCTCTTTTGATTTTGATCAATTGGTTTCTGTGTTGGCTAAGACTAGTCTGAGTGTATAGTTTCATGACACTGCTGTTACCAAAAGTGAGAATTTGGTAACCGAAGTGGATACTAGCTAGATGAGTGTCATGGTACAAAACTCTTATCTCATCTTATGAAACTTAACCTCCTCTCTCCTTATAATTACCCTACCATATCAACAAATTTGTTGTTTGTGATATAAAATATAATACATAGGAGCCACACGCTCCGTCCTCTTGTGCCGTGGGACAGTTCATTGGGCGCATGTTTAATTTGTTGTCTTTATTATGCCGTCAAAACAATTTAGATTTGAATGTCAATCTCTATTTCAATACCATATATAAAATCTAGATCTTTTTCATAAGTGGTTTTAAATGGTTCCCGTTCTAATTTAAATCGATGGTGGTTCAATATCTTGGTGCGCCCCGGGATCGGAGTAGGATGGTGGGTTGAGCGTTCAGGGTGCTCACTTGGTAGGATCCTGCTCCAGGCGATGGAGAACCGGAAGGAGTCCATGTTCATGTCCTTGAGGAGTTGCATATCCCCCTGCATGCAGTTAAACAGTTTTGGTCAGTTTCGCTGGTGGACACGCACACCGTTGGGTTCAGCTGCTTCCGAAACGCCCGACGGAGAGAATGATAGGTCAGTGCACGTGTCAGTCGTCACCTTGTATCGATGGTACATGTCAAGTGCCACGTCGCCGTTATCGTTGTTCAAGATTTTTCCTGCAAACGTTTTTGTCGCCGTCAGAACGTGCCCTGCTATTCAGTGCATGCAACAGCTCGATCTCCTAGCTACTAAAGGCCGTGAACAGAGACAGAGCCGCCCAGATCGACCTGGGAGGCTGGGATGTGGGTGAAGTTGTCCCATATGCTAAGCCCTTTGCCTCCTTCCTTGTATGCTCCCTCGTACTGCAAGACACCAACTTGTTCATCATCAGATAACAACAGTCTGTTTCTGACTAGAAGTGCTTGCACGCAGCGGCTTTCTCCTAGACACATTTAGTAAGAATTAATAGGAGTGAAAATGTGTTGCAGGTATCTGAATCACCTGGTACGCCGCGGAGCCGGTGCCGAAGATGAAGCCCTTGGGGAAGCTGTGCCTGTTGAACTTGGCAAGCGCGCCGTCACATGCGAGAGCTGCGACGAGGAGCCGCTTCGCCGCCATTATTCCGGTCACGGCACTCGCGCGCTATTACGGGAACGTACGGCTTGCTCCGTCCTACCGCCGGACCGGCCTGGAGCAGGACTCCTGCTCCACTCCCAGTCCCGGCTCCTATGCCCTATACCATTTATAGACGGAGCTGGAGGTTCCTCTTCCAAACGATATGATTTAATTGCCTGCTATATCTGGCCGGACACATCGACATTATCTCTGTTGAGAGGAGCGATGAGACATAGGCAGCGTTTGGCCCTCTCTGCCAAATAGTTTTCCAGAAAGAAGTGATTTTTTTAATTATGTGAAATGATAAAGAGGTTGGGAGCTGAAAAAAGTAGTTTTTTATTATTATACAAAGTGATTCTCCATCATCCTAATTTTAAGAGTTTACTCCCTCCGTCTCAAAAAACAAGTCATTCTAGAATTCAAATTTTATTCAAAAATTTATGATCTTATCCTATTTAGAAAGTGCGTGTGCATATAAAAATTAATTAGTGCTAAATATGGATAAAAATAGGGCAAACATACACTACTATAGAAATCTTTACTGAGGCGGGCAAAAAGTATTAACTGAGGTGATTTTTGCAACCGCCTCGGTTAATCGAATAAAAAATAAAAATAATAAAACCCGTGGATAAGCCTAGCAAGCCCATCCACGGGCCGACGCCCCGCGCATGGCGATGCCCCACGCCGCCGCTGGATCAGGGCCAGCAGCAACCATCGCGATCGCGCAGCCGCGCCCGCAACGGCCGCCACATCCCGAGCCCGCATAGCGGCCGCCGCACTCCGAGCGCAGCAGCCGCCGCCCTGGCTGCCACCGCGCCCGTCGCCGCGGGAGGGGAGGGAGGGAGGAGAGATTGTGGAGGGAGGGAGGGAGTGAGGAAAAGAGAGTGGAGGGAGGAGAAGTTGTGGCTGGTGAGTGGGTGAGGTGAGTGAGTTAAGAGTTTTGTTTTGTTTATAACTTCTGTCAGCAACCGGGCTCATTTGGGTTTATTTGGCTTGGTCCATTAACCGAGCCGGGCCTTTATAAAGCATTCACCTCCGAAAATAGTAGTATTAACCGTGGCGGGCATTTCAATGGTGATCGTCTTGTTTAATGGATTTTGCAAGGCGGATTATTTAACCGCCTCGGTTAAGAAGAAATGACCGTCTCGATTAATGTCTGCCATTAACCGAGGCTGTTGGAATTTCTGCCCAGCTCTGAGGTCATTTTAAAAGATCGCGGTTAATATTTTTTTAGTAGTGATAGTCATTTTATCTTATTAATTTATCCTAGAATTTCTAGAATGATTAATTTTTTTAGGGATGAAGGGAGTATGCTGGAGAAATAAATAGAATAACCTTCGGCCACATAATCACTTATTTTAAAGAATCAGCTTTTATAGAGATTCCGAATTAGATGGAGCACACGCCCATGCAAACACAAGGGTGAAGCTAGGGACAACAGATAGCAATGACATGTATGTAGGGGAGGCAATGGGCCATGACCCATTGGCTACTTCACAGCACAATTTGATCTTTTAAATTTTAACTTAAAATTTATAAAATTAGAGCTGAGTCTTTAGATTATCTAGGTCAAATTTTATAGCCTTTTGTCACCCTACATGTACGTGCGCGGGGAGCAGCCGCAGAAGGGACAGCCCTGGGAAGCACTGAATGATCCGATCTGGCGATCTCGATCTACGGCCCATGCAGCGATAGAGATGCGACGGCATCGGTTGTTTCTGTAGTTTTAGCGTCACGAGGTCCACCCCGGCGCTCTATCCACAACTTGCTTGCGCCCGGACGCGAGCTCGTCTGTGTGGGGATCCGGCCCCGGCGGCTCGCGGCCACTCGGCATCAAAGGCAATCGTCCATGGAGACGGCCGTGGACACAGGGATCCGTGGTCGCCATGAACCCTTGCATTCGTTTTGCCCAGTCATCTCCTTCTCGCTCCCTCGCAAGCCTGACGAGAACGCCGCCATGGTGCCATGAACCCCACCGGCCCGCGGCCCGCGCTAGTTCGAGACTGAGTCGATTGCAACCGCAGGGACAAAATTAGTTCTGGGTTGCACAAGCATTTCGGATTTCACTCCATGCTGCGCATGCCAGGAGTCCCTCACCGGCTTCCGCGCCAGGTATGGCGTCCCTTCGTGGTAGGGATGCGTCTGCCGCTGCATCGGTTCATCGCCGGCGCCCTTGTGCACTACGACATCGCGCCGTTGTAGCTGGCACCCAACGGCTGCCACGTCCTCGTTGCCTCTGAAGTGCTCTGCCACTTCGGCGGCGCGGGAGCACAGTCGCTGCTCATCTTCCACCGCTTCTTCGCCTTAGTGCCGCTGCCCAATGCCAAGCGCTGGTATCCCATCCGCGACAGGGAGAGTGTGAGTGAGCCTTTGGTCACAAGCCTCTCCAGGCGATTCACCAAATTCAAGCCGTTGATGAGTTTCTCATGAGCTAGAGCTGCAATCATAGTGACTGTCACCCCCTTTCTTCCTTCTTCCTCTGCCACCTTCCAACCAAGCTAAACCGGTTCGGGATTGCATGACTATCTGACTCCTACCTTCACCAGCTGCCAAACGCTGCTTCCAGCACTGCTGATTTGAGCTTCAAAAGTTCAGCCATGGCAGTCAAAAGTTCATAGTACTGGTATAAATAATGGCATTATTGGTAATAAGAGAAAGTTACTTTCATTTACCTTCACTTGTTTTCACCTTTTCCATGCAGGTTTGTTTAATTTGGATCCTCCAATGTTTAATCATAAGATTGAACTAGTCAAAACCCTTTCCGTTGCCGTGGGCATCATCACAAGTACTAATGCACGGATTAAATACCATACATGCAATCGGTTGGACAACACATCATATATTCACGCTCTTTTTATTTTTTTATGTAACATGCACTTTTTATTTTTCAAAACCATATTTTTTGGATTTTCAATAAAAGTATAGCAGCCGGGCATCTTAACCTTGTTGTAAACATTAAGTAATTGCAGGAGAGGAACACAACGATTTACTAGACCCTGGAAGTCATAATTCCTTCACAACAAGAGCATGGCCCATTACCACCCCTGCCGCATCCTAAGAACACTGAAACCATGAAATTTGGTCGACTGTAAGCATCACGGTTTTTCAGTGATTTCGCTTGATGCAGAGGAAATGCGATGCGTGTATGCAGGTGTAATGAACATGGCACCGTTTATGCCATTTCGAGTGATTTTGGTGATCAAATGACAACGAAATCAATGGGACTAATGGTTTTGTTAAGTGAACATTTCTAGATTCCAGGAATGAAGTAAAAATGCCATACAAAACAAAACACGAAGAAAGAACTCAAAGAAACGCTGAATTGGACGAGTTCTACTGAAATCAGTAGCACCGGAAGAACCGATGCCCATAGCATCGGTGCATCCGATGGTTGTCGGAAGATCCGACGCCCTTCATTGGTGCAGGACTGAGCGCCTCTGGAGATCAAGTAAAGAAAGAAGTGAAGCACCAGTTGAACCGACGGGTTCAAGATAGGCATCGGTGCATTCAACGTACCATGTTCTAGAGACGATGTCAAGCGAGCAGGAGCGAAGTCTTCAGCACCGGTTGAACCGGTGGTGCGTCGGAGCAAGGCGTCGGAGCAATGACGTCAGCAAGGGCAACGGCTACAAGATGATCAAGAGTCACCGGTTAAACCGACACTAAGGCATGGGTTTAACCGATGGGTGCCAGCTCAGCTGCAGAAGCGTCAAATAAGCTAACGGCTAGTTTTAGCCTGTGAGTGATCGGTTGAACCGACGTTACCCTATGCAGAGCCATCGGTTCAACCGGTGGTTTGCTGATTTCTGCAGACCTTTGGAGCAACGGCTCTCTTGAGTTGGTGGCCTATATATACGCCTCAACCCGGTCATTTTGAGTTTGCTGGAGTCCCAAGACATCTCATACACACCCAAGAACACCTCCAAGCCATACAAGAGCTCATTGATTATATCCTTAGGTTTTAGAACTAGCTTTGTAAAATGTGAGTGCTAGATTATCTCTTGAGTGAGTGAACAAGTAAGGTTGAGATCCTTGTGGCTGGTTCTAGAGTGAACCACACTTGTATTACGGTGCGCCGGCCCCTTGGAGCAATCGGTGGCTCGCCGGCAAGTCAACAACCCTCCTGCTTGGTGTGGAGCGGCGTCGACGATATTGTGCGGGGGACGGAGACCCCTTCTTCGTGGGCAATCTCCCTTAGTGAAGATTGGGATCAAAGCGATCGTGATTGTGTTCACGGAAGAGACTTGATTGCCGGGAAGCGATACTCTTCGTGAGTGCTTCAACAACGTGGACGTAGGGACGCCTTTGTGGCAATCCGAACCACGGGATAAATCCTCGTTTCGAGAGTTCGCTTCCTCTTATCCCTCTCTTTAAGCTTGCGTATTTCATATTGCAACTTGTATGCCTTTGCCTTCTTAGTATAGTATCTTGTTAAGATTGACTATAGGTTGCAAAACTCTTTTGGGATGAGGGTTACACACTAAGGTGAACCATAGTTGCACATCTAGGTAGCTTGATTTAGTTTAAGTTTTGTGCAAACTAGTTGGAGCTATAGGTCAAGGTTTTTAGATTGACTAATTCACCCCCTCCTCTTAGACTAGAGCACCCGATCGCTTTCAGCAGGACGTCACATTCTTTCCCATAGTCGTACATTTGGCAGCAAACTAGAAGTAGTGTACACAGTTCTCTAATAAACCAGAAAAACCACAAAAGTTCACGCAGACAAAAGGCAAGGAAGTGCAGACAGAAAACACCATTTCAGTTCTGTATCAGCCAACTGCTAAACTCCGGACGATTTTTGTCTAGTTCCATTGTCAATTGATCTCAGGAGGTATTTGTCTCTTCGAAAACCTTCATGAACGAAAAATCTTAAGATGGATTGCCAAACCCATTCATCCTCATTGCAAAGAACTGATGCAATGAGCTTCGTCATACAGGGTAGCATGTCTCGTGCTCTGTTTCTTTGCATTCTCCTATGCAGTTCCTGCTCTGTTTCGACCGGAGGCGGCCTAGAACCCAACCCAGCGAATGCAGAATCAGAGCAAAAAGTTAGTACTATCCGACCACAAATCGTTATTTGGCGAAAGAGTTTAGCTCCAGAGAGACGTTAACCCTTCTCCTACGCTACTTTTCCAGTGATCTCAAGCTCAAACCGCGCGTTCTTGCCGCTAGCGCGCCGTAGAGGACCGGGTTCTCCGGCACAAACCGAGCACGAGCCACGCCTCGCCGAAGCGCTCCGCCGTGACGAGGCTCGCTGGAACCACATCATCGGCGGATCCGTCAGGCACACGGCCGTGGGGTCGCCGGACAGCGGCGTGGTCATCCCGGCGGAGCTGGGCTACTCCGTCGACTCGCTGGAGTACGTCGTCACGGTGGGCTTGGGCACGCCGGCCGTCCCGCAGACCGTCGTCGTCGACAGCGGCAGCGACTTCGCCTGGGTCCAGTGCGAGCCGTGCGACTCCGGCGAGTGCAGCCCCCAGAAGGACCCCCTGTTTGATCCCCGGAAATCCTCCACCTACGCGCCCGTCCCCTGCGACTCCGGCGCGTGCAGGGACATCTCGTACAACGAGGGGAACGGCTGCACGGGCGAGAAGCTGTGCGGGTTCGCGCTGAGCTACGCCGACGGCTCCAACTCCACCGGGGTGTACAGCCGCGACAAGCTGACACTGGCTCCCGGCGTCGCCGTCGAGGGCTTCCGTTTCGGCTGCATCCACGGCCGGGGAGGCTGGCACGACACGTCCGCCGGCCTGATCGGGCTCGGCAGCTCGCCGGAGTCCCTCGTGTCGCAGGCGGCGCCGTCCTACGGCGGCGCCTTCTCGTACTGCCTCCCGCCGACGGGGAGCGCCGCGGGGTTCCTCGCGCTCGGCAGGCCGGGCGACGCTTCCGGCTTCGCGCTCACCCCGATGCACCCGTCGGCCCACGTCGTCGTGTTCTACAAGGTGACGCTCACGGGCATCAGCGTCGCCGGCCGGCCGCTCGACGTGGCCCCCTCGGCGTTCCCGCACGGCGACTACGGCATGATCCTCGACTCCGACACCGTCATTACGGTGCTGCCGGCGGAGCCCTACGCGGCGCTGCGGGCGGTGTTCCGGCGCGCCATGGCCGCGTACCCGCCGGCGCCGCCGATCCACCCCGTCGACACGTGCTACAACCTGACGGGCTACGGCAACGTGACGGTGCCGGGCATGGCGCTGACGTTCCTGGGCGGCGCAACGGTGGAGCTCGACAACCCGTCGGGGATCCTCGTGGAGGGCTGCCTGGCGTTCAGGGGGTTGAGGCCCGACATCCACGGGAACGGCATCATTGGCAACGTGAACCAGCGCGCGTTCGAGGTGCTCTACGATCCAGAGCAGCTGAGCGTTGGGTTCAGAGCGGGGGCGTGCTGAGCAAAGCACCGTATTTACATTTTGGGTATAGCTGTAGTATCTGTTCATACATATATACGCAGACCCACTACACACACCTCACTCACACCACTATACACGTATAAATAGTCATACAACTACACTCAGAAACGAAGACCGCGTCCTTCTCAAGATCACCAGAAGACTCCGTAGGCGACGGGCGCATCGTATCTCTTTGTGGCTCCACGTGTGAGAGGCTGCAGATTTAAATAAGAGAACACTGTTCCCGGATGCGAACCCGCGCCGAGCAACGCGCGGGTGGCAGGCGCTCCACCGAGTAGCCTTGCCAACGCGCTACGCGCGCGTTCGCAGCACCGTATTTACATTTACGTTCGAGGTGTGATGGCAGATGTTTGCAAAAATTTTCTAAATAAGACAAATGATCAAATTTAATATTAAAGTCAAACAAATTATAATTTGAAACGATGGGCTTTGCATCACACCTCCACATGTGTTTTATATTGTTTGACTAAATTATTAGTTTGACTCCTCGTAGATTTCGGGTAACATGGGCTAGTTAGAAATAGCTAATAATTATAATTATCTATCTCCCACTCTCTTTTATCAATTAAATAATCTAACCCAGTATTCTAAAGAAACATACTTATTATTATCTAATTGTAATAATTGTGATAGGTTTAGTTAGTAACCTATGTATTTAATTGAACATTTTGTTTGAGCTATCTGAATAACATGAAAATGGGTATTCTTATCTCTTCTCTCATATATGAATATATAATGACACACACATTATAATTAGTATTTTTATATAAACAATAACATAAATAATATATTAATAATGATAGAAATAGTAATTTAGAATCTTATATTGGTGCGCTTTAAGATTTTATTATGATATACTCACTCTGTTTTTATTTACATATCATATTTGGTTTGTCCTAAGTCAAACTTAGCAAATTTTAATCAAACTTATAGAAAGAAATAATAATATTTACAATACCAAATTTATTTCATTGAATCCACCATGAAGTATATATTTGAAAGCGATCGAGTGCTCTAGCCTAAGAGGGGGAGATGGTGAATTAGGCACTATTAAAATCCTAAACCTATGACTCCAACTAGTTTGCACAAAATTTAAACTAGATCAAGCTATCTAGATGTGCAACTACGGTTCACCTTAGTGTGAAACCCTCATCCCAAAAGAGTTTTACAACCTATAGCCAATCCTAACAAGATACTATACTAAGAAAGTAAAGGCACACAAGTTGCAATATGAAATGCGGAAGCTTAAAGGGAGGGTTGAGAGAAAGCGAACTCTCGACACGAGGATTTATCCCGTGGTTCGGATTGCCACAAAGGTGCCCCTACGTCCACGTTGTTGAAGCACTCACGAAGAGTATCGCTTCCCGGCAATCAAGTCTCTTCCATGAACACAATCACGGTCACCTTGATCCCGATCTATACTAAGGGAGATTGCCCACGAAGGAGGGGTCTCCTTCCCCCGCATAAAGTCGTCGATGCCGCTCCACACCAAGCTGGAGGGTCGTTGACTTGCCGGCAAGCCACCAATTGCTCCAAGGGGCCGGCGCACCGTAATACAAGTGTGGTTCACTCTAGAACCATCCACAAGGATCTCAACCTTGCTTGTTCACTCACTCAAGAGCTAATCTAGCATTCACACTTTACAAAGCTAATGCTAAAACCTAAGGATATGATCAATGAGCTCTTGTATGGCTTGGAGGTGTTCTTGGGTGTGTGTATGACTTCTAGCAACTCCAGCAAGATTCAAACGGCTGGGGGAACACATATATATAGGCCACCATGTCAAGAGAGCCGTTACTATCCGTAGGCCAGTTTTCTGCGTAGGCATCGGAACTTCCGGTGCGTAGAGCATCGGTTCTTCCGATCACTCTGCGCTCTGGAGTAACCGTTGGCCTCTCTGACATGCTGCAGCAACTTCAGGGACCATCGGATGAACCGATGCTAGGGCATCGGAACTTCCGGTGACACTTGTCCTTCATATAGCCCTTACACCTTGCTGACGTTATTGCACCGACGCATTACTCCGGTAGCCGTCGGATCTTCCGGTGCTGAAGGCTTGGCTGCTACATACTTGACATCGTCTCTGGAACATAGTACGTTGAATGCACCGATGCTTAACTTGGCCTCGTCGGTTCAACCGGTGCTTCACTCTTTCTTCACTTGATCTCCAGAGGTGATCAGACTTGCACGGATGCCGGGGCGTCGGATCTTCCGACAACCATCGGATGCACCGATGCTTAGGCATCGGTTAAATCGGTGCCCCTGTTTTCTGCCAAACTCATCTAATGCATCGCAGCGATCAATTGGATCCTTCAAATTTATTCTATCTCTGGATTTCCACTATGCTTTGACATCTCTACGGCGGATTGGACTTGTCATCTTGATGGTGGATTGGACTTGGCGTCTCAACGATAGATTAGACATTGCGTCTTGACGATGAATTAGACATGTGGACTCATATTCATGAGACCTAAAAACTCTTACAAGTGTGATCTCACAAACTTGTTAGTCCCATTGATTATGTTGTCACTCAACCACCAAAATCACAAACAATGGCCTAAATGGGGCCATGTTCCTTACAATATTGATAGTGCATATGTTGGATATTGTAGTTGTTGCTATAGTTTTCTATAGATTTGGTCAATGTTAGTCAAATTTTACTTAGGACAAACCTAATACGACATATAAATAAAAATGGAGGCAGTATAATTTAGATTTAGATTTTGGGGGTTATTTTCACTTTTCATAATTACATCATTAGATAACTTACATGCAAATTTAGGGGTATTTGATATTATTTTATAGTGGCTTAAGTAGGTAATTTATATGAAGATTAGGGGTTATTTTTCTTATTTTTTATAATGGCTGAGGTGGGTAATTTAGATTGCTTAGGGTTACTTTACTCTATTTTCATAATGGTAACGGTGGATAATTTATTAGAAAAAATAACGGATCCAATGACCATTATAGTTAGAGTTGCCGAATTGATGGCCGGATGTTTCTAATTTTTGTGAGAATTTGTAGGATTTCTCTATTTTTTCAGACTGGTGGATTAACGTGGATACTTCAAGGTAGACTCCAATTAGTAATAGTAAGATATTGTTGTCACATGAAAGATATGGTACGTTGTACGTGCTTTGTTTGTACAATACTATATGACTATATGACGTGGCAGTTGAAATTGCTACTTAATCCGCAATTATGTGGCTGTCGGTGGAGGTAGTAAATCATCAACGATGAAACTCCTCTCTATAGATGAGCGTACGGCCCGAGGCCCGTTAGCCCGGCCCGAGCACGAACGACCCGGCACGGCCCAAGCACGGCACGGGCCCGAAGTCACCGGGCCTGGGCCAAGCACGGCCCGTGCACCAGGCCGTGCTTGGGCCGCCAGTTCGGCCTGCCGGGCGGCACGGCACGGCCCACCAAAAAGACCTCGGCCCGTTCCGGCCCGGCCACTCCAACGGTCGGCCTGCCCCTCCCCCGCGCCTGCCAATGGTCGGGAGCGAGCGGCCGCGGCCCAGGCTCCCCGCGCCGGCCCAAACGACGCCCCCAGCCTTATATGACCGACCCCGCCGGCGCCCCTTCCCCAACCCTAATCCCCATCCATTCCCGACCCGCCCTCGCCCCTGCCTGCCATCCCCTTCGCCGCCGCAGCGACTCAGCGGTCGCCCGTCGGGCGTCGCCGCGTTGGACTTCGTCTCGCCGCCTCGTCCTTCACCGCCGTGTCGCCACCTCGTCCTCCCCCCTCTATCCTTCTACCTCACCTCGTCCTCGCCCGTTTGCTCATCTCTGTCCACCGCGTCGTCATCATCCTCGCCGCCGTCCTCCGTCGAGCTTGTCTTCTTCCATCTCTCCGGCGCCGGGCTCCGGCTTTGCAGGCAAGTACATCCTCCTCAAGACCTCAACCCCTCTCTCTAACCCTAGCTGTTTAACCCTAACCCTAACCCTAGCTACCTCTTCTTCACAGTAAGTCGGCGATGAGCTGATGCTGCATTCGCCATGATGAACGGGGCCGAGAGCGGGGATCTGACGAGCCGCGGGGGCCGGTGGCCATGGATGACATCGACGAGGCCGTGTACCCTGCAACCATCAACGAAGATCTGGTTAACTATGGTCACGTGCCCGACAACGTCGACGACGCGGGTGGCGCTGATGCTGCTGCCTTCCTCGGGCTTGGCAACGTCACTGAGGCTGTCGCGGCCCCTGTGCCGCTGGTAAGTGAGTCTCAGTCCTGTGGATCTAAGCGTCGATCTCCTGTCTGGGATAATTTTGATGAAATTTTGGATGATAAGCGCGTGCGTATTGCTGCTGTTTGCAAGTTTTGTCGCCATAGATTGTCTGCTAAATCTGCTGCTGGCAATGGTCATCTGCTTAGGCATCAAAATGCATGTAAAAAGAAAGCTGGTCATGCTAAAATGGTTCAAACTAGGCTTGCTATGAACCCTGATGGATCATATAGGAGCTGGGAATACAAACCTGATGTTGCTAGGGTTGAATTATGCAAATTGATTGCTAGGCTTGATCTGCCTTTATCTGTTGCTGATAATGATGCTTGGGATGATTACATTCAACGTGCTCATAACCCTAGACATGTTAGAGTGTCTAGGTTTTCAACTAGTAGAGATCTGGAGAAGCTTTTCATTGACACTATTAATAACTTAAAACATATTGTCTTTCTTGGTGTCAATTTTATTTGTTTGACCTCTGATATCTGGTCTGGTAATGCAAAGGAGGATTACATCACTGTTGTAGCTCATTTTATCAATTCTGATTGGCAACTTAAGAAACATGTGATTGGTTTTAGATTGATTGAAGAGGCTCATACTGGTACAAACATTGCTGAACGTATCTCTGATGTGGTTGAGGCATTCGGAATGACTAATAAGATCTTTGTTGTTTCCTTAGATAATGCTTCTTCTAATAATAATGCTATGCAAATTTTGGCTCCAATCTTTTCTGGTTACTTGGGTGTTGATACTGATCCTGATAATCCATCTAAGAAAACCTACTACGTTGTGCATCAGAGGTGTGCTTGCCATGTTATTAATCTCATTGTGAAGTCTAGGTTGAAAAGGCTGAAACCTTATATAGAGATCTTTAGAACTGCAATTAGTTATTTGAATGCATCTAATAAAAGAATTGCTGAGTTTAAAGACTACTGTTTGCTTAAGGGTGTTAGACCTCGTAAATTTGGTTTGGATATGGATGTTAGATGGAATTCAACCTATCTCATGCTTAAGCACCTGATTCTATATAAGAATGTATTTTCTGTGTTCATCAATGGTAATATTGGCTATGCTGCTTTGAATGGTGAGCACTAGTATGTTGCTGAAAAGGTTTGTGAATTCCTTGAGTTGTTTTATGAATCAACTGTTGCTCTATCTGGAGTGTATTATCCCACAAGTCCTTTGGTTCTGCATCATATAATTGAAATTGCTACTCATTTCCATGAATGTTGGGGTGATTCAAAACTTGAAACTGTTATAGGCCCTATGAGAATGAAGTTTGAGAAGTACTGGAAAAAAATTCCCATGTTATATTCATTTGCATTTATTCTTGACCCTAGAGCTAAATTGAGAGGTTTGCATATGGCTCTTGATTTGCTTGCTAAGTCTACTTCCTACAATTACAATCTGTATGCTAATGAAGTTAAGCATGAGTTGTTCAAGCTGTATAACAAGTATGAAAACAAGTTTGCTGCAAGGCCAGCAAGGACAGCCCATCCATCAGGTTTGACAGGTAAAAGGAAGCAGGCTTGGGGTAAGATCTTTGGAGGGCCAGGAGGATCTGGTACCTCTGGTCCTTCTAGTAACATTCCTATTGCTGGTACATGTGAGCTCACTGCCTATCTTGACAGTGACAATGTTGTGGCATATGATGATTCATTTGATATCCTTAATTGGTGGCATGATCATAACTAACCTATCCAGTTCTCTCTATCATGGCTAAGGATATTATGTCGGTTCCTGTCTCAACTACTTCTTCAGAGTCTTGTTTCAGTCAGTCTGGCAGGATTCTAGAGGATCGACGCAGAAGGTAGAACCCGGAGACTGTGGAGCAGCTGATCATCATCAAGGACTGGGAGCTGGCTGCGAGGAGAGCACAACATTCTGTGGAGGACTTGGAGCTGGAGAAGAAGTTCAAGAACCTATGGCTTGATGAGGACAATGCTGGTGCTGCTGCTGGGGATGAGAGTTAGAGTGAGATGTGAGTGACATTTAGCCTGGTGGCTGTTGTAACTTGTAATTGTAAGACACTAAAACTATCTGGCCTAGTGGCTTTTGAACTTGAACTTCAGCTGGCTGCACTCTTTTTTCCTTTCTAGGGTTTCTCACAAGGGTGAGTTTTACCTAGAAAGGTTTTTAATGAGGCAACATTGCAAAAACAGCTCTTCCCAATAATTTGAACTTATCTCTGTTTGTCTTGGTGGTTTTGGGGGTTTTGGCCTTTTGGATTTGGGGTGTTTGCCTTTGTGCTTTGAATACATGTGAAATGTGAATAATTTATGTCTAGATTTGAGATTTGGATTTTTTTTTAAATCTGTTGAGATATTTTTTGGTGACGGGCTTTTGGGCCGCCCGGCCCGGCGTCTGGTCCCGTGCTTGACGGGCCAGCCCGGCACGAAAATCGGCCCATGGGACGTGCCTTGGGCCGATCCCTGGGCACGAAGCCTGTTTAGGCCCGGCACGACGTGCCGTCGTGCCCAGTTGTGCCGGGCCCATTCGTGCCGGGCCGATGCCGGGCTCGGGCCGTGTCGGGCCAGGCCACCCGTACGCTCATCTATACTCCTCTCTCACATTCATATGAAAGAAAAGGACGTTTACATACGGAGATAGTACTTTATTTATCTGCTGTTCAGATTTAAAAATGCGGTTCAGTACTTTGTGAGGAACGCATTTCCACACGCATCCTCGCGTATCAGTTGACTTTATTATAAAGAAAGTCAAACTCAATTTATCGGCTAGCTAACCACCTAATCCTGCAAGACTGCAACGAACGAACCACACTCACCTAATCTTAGTTCCGTGTTGCCCTGCACAAGATGCGTCGCCATGTGATTGTTATTTGTCAACCCAAGAGGGATTAGGGACCATATAACTGCACCACGCATTTATATAATCGGGTCGATGCGTCATCAGCTCATCAATCGGCACCATGCATGACTGTTATTCCTATTATTTGTAGCTTGAGAGCAGCAGCAAAATCAGCGGCGGCCCGACGGGAAATGGAGGCGCCGGCGCAAGACCATCGCCGCCTCATCGCGCCCCTTGCTCTGCTGCTCGCCGCGCTCTTCTTCGCTGGCGCGCCGTCGGCGGCGGCACGCGGCGCCGCCGGCCTCCACCCGGTCGTGCTGCTCCCGGGCTTCACGTGCAGCCAGTTCGACGCGCGCCTCACCGACGCGTACGAGCCCCCTCCGGCGTCGCCGGGCTGCGGCGCCCGGAGGCAGGGCCGCGGCTGGTTCCGGCTGTGGGAAAACTACACGGCCCTGCAGGCGGACCCCGCCCTCCTGCCGTGCTACCAGGACCAGCTCCGCCTCGTGTACGACCCCGCCGCCGGCGACTACCGCAACGCGCCCGGCGTCGAGACCCGCGTCGTGTCCTTCGGCACCACCCGGAGCTTCCGCTTCGACGACCCCGCCCAAAAGTAATTAAGCCGGCAAGCAAAGCTTCCATCATCAGATCGGTCATGTCCGATATCAATTTGGAATTTTTTTGCAGGGACGCGTGCATGGAGAGGCTCGTGGAGGCGCTGGAAGGCGCCGGGTACAGGGAGGGGGCGAACCTGTTCGGCGCCCCCTACGACTTCCGGTACGCGCCGGCGGCGCCCGGCGCGGCGTCGGCGGCGTTCTCGGCGTTCCGCGCCAGCCTGACGCGGCTCGTGGAGCGCGCGAGCGCGAGGAACGGGAACCGGCCGGCCATCCTCGTCACGCACAGCTTCGGCGGCCTCTACGCCACGGAGTTCCTCAACCGGGCCCCGCTGCCGTGGCGCAGGAGGCACGTCAAGCACCTGGTTATGCTCGGCCTCGGTGTCGGCGGCTCCCCGCTGATCCTGCAGGTCCTCGCCGCCGCCGCCGCCGCGCCGAGCCCGCCACCGGCGACGCTGCGGGGCACCGTGCTGGCGTTCGGGAACAGGAGCTTCGGGAGCACGTTCTCCCTCCTGCCGTCCCCGAAGGTGTACGGCGCCGCGCCGCTGGTGGTCACGCGGGCCAGGAACTACACTGCCGAGGAGATTCCGGAGTTCCTCACGGCGGCGGGCTACTCCGACGACGAGGTGGCGCGCTACCGCACCAGGGCGCTGCCCGTGACGCTCAACTTCAGGGCGCCGCTCGTGCCGATGACGGCCGTCAACGGCGTCGGCGTGCCGACGGTGGACAAAGTCGTGTACTGGGATGGTAACTTCACTGAGATGCCGCGAGTGGTGAACGGGGACGGCGATGGGATCGTCAACTTGGAGCAGGTGCTGGCCTTGCAAAGGTTTGTTGGGGATGACCCGGATCAGCCGTACTTCAAGTCAGTTTTGATCCCCAACATGACGCACAACGGCTTGGTCTCAGATGAGCTTGGGCTCAGATCCGTGATTAAGGAAATCATGGAAGCAAACCGAGCAACTTCTTTTTAACTGGGGACACTGGAATATTAAGTGCTGCGATAGTATTTCACAGGGGAATAAGTTATGCGTATGAACATTTAGATATGTACACTAGTCTGGTTGCCCTTGAATTCACTTTAATATAAAAGATATTAGATTTTACAAATTCTACTCGTTCAGATGCGGTTACAGGTATAAATTGTACCAAAATCCAAATTTAGATACACAACTGATTGTTAAAACCACAACAGCATAGAGAAAATCTGAACATACAAGTGAAGACAGATCATGCACACAAGATCCTTGAGTGTATAGCCATCCATCGCCACACCAACTTAGAAGTTTTAAATCGTACTTTTCCCTTAATAATACAAAAGAACAAAGGGAATAAAAAATCAAAGAAAACTCTCTGTTACTACTGCCCTCTTAATAGGTAAAAGAAAAAGCTACTCCATATGTCCCAAAATATTAGTCATTTTAGCTTTTCTAGATTCATAGGCTTTTCTATTCATCTAGGCATGAACATATATGTTAGATGCATAGGAAAAACTATGCGTCTAGAAAACCTAAAATGACTAATAACTTGGAACAGATATGTAGTATGCGCTAAAAAATTATGTTCCGATCAGCTGAGTTTATCATCATGTACAGTTGTCTGTAACAAAAATCTAAAATTCAAAATAGTCATCATAATCAACGACCATAAATGAACTATTGTTTCCTCAGAAGCATCAACAAGGCCGGGCGATATCATCTGATGCCGTAGCCACACATCTTTTATCTCATTTTTGTATTTTTTAACCAATATGATCTTTATGCATTTCCATTGTAAGTGCACTTGCGGGGTTGGGGAAGAAAGTAACAGTAAAAGGTCAGGCCACTTGGGAATAGCATCAAGCATATTGGATGGGGTCAACTTAAGTAAATTCTTGCAGTAAATTTTCTATACATACAAATCTATGCAGATCTACCTAGATCTATGCACGAACCATAAACCCAAGATACAACAACTTAAGTAATATAGATAGTAATGAAGAACAACAAGGATTTATGGGAATTTGGTTGATACGAGTGTGTTACCCTTAGAACATGGTTATATGTTTATTACTATTTTGAAGAATATTTGTATATATGTCATACATGCTCTTATGCATGTTACTATCAGAAAAGGATTCTAGATTGATGTTACTTTTTTCTTTGGCATGGAACAGTGACCCTGAAAATAGTTACACAATGCATTCCTAGAAAGAAGATAGGGAACTTGTGTTTACTTGGTGGCACGATTATGACCAAGTAAGGATTCTGGCTCTTTCGAACCTTTCTTTCTTTGCTTTCTTGGCGATTTGCTAACTAGCAGTTTATTTTTTGTGATTACATAAGTTCAAAGTTGCTATAAGAAATCCAAAGAAATGAAACAGTGGATTGCATTCCCCACATGTATCTCTATGAAGAACAAGGTTTGCAATGCATCTCCAGTGTTATCAGACACAACAATTCTCTCTGAAAATGATGTTGTCTGGATGTATGAAACTCTCTCAGTGCCGAGTTTCTACCAAAAATTATGTTAAACTAACTTACAAGTTCTTATGTCAAAGAAATGTCTGCCCATATTGATGGGGTCATGGCAACAGTGGCCCATACAATTTTGCACAATAGACAATATGATTGTTGCTGCAGATAGAGCCAGAAAAGTGATGGTGTAGTGCACCCAACCTAGAATAAGAGTATGCCTTTGTTAAGAGCAACTGACTTTTTTGTTTAACTTTATTTAAGAGTTTGTATGTTTACTAATTATTGGTATTAATGATGCTGTTGTTTAGATATTTAGTCTTCTACTGCTTAATCTTTTCTTGATTAGTTAAAATAGTTACTTTTAGTGTTTGGTGAATAAAATTGAGATATCTATTTCTATTTTTTTATTGGTGCTAATTGTGTGTCTGTACATTTATTAGAAATAGGAGGTTTTTGATGCTATTGAAATTTCTGTTGAGGCATTTGCCTGCAAGGTTTTTCAATTAAAATGATGTCAGCTTAAACAATTCCGAATAGATGATGGTGAAGATGATGCTTTTGAATTGAATAAAGTGTATAGCGTTCAACTCATCATCAGTTCCAAAAACACAACATGAGCACTACTATAAGTTGCATTTTGTTTTTTTTTCTGGTTTGTGCAATTACAATTTCCTTATAGTTTGTTGAAATGGTTGATGTGCACCCCAACATCTATAAACTGTTGGTGGAAGATGAGATTCGGTTCAGTGAGGCAATTCTGAGGGGATATGTGCTCATCAATCAAAAGTTTCATTACATGTCATTTAATAATAGGTTTTCTACAGTTGACATTTGATGCACCACAAACTATTGATGTTTGATGAGCTCATTTGATGAACACATTTGTTTCATGTTATAACATAACTTTGAAATTTTCTTAAACCACTAGAAGAGCTTGGCATTGATATATCTCCATTGAGGAGTGCTGGAATGCTTCATACATACCCCATTCTCTGCGTGGATGATGGCATAGGGAAAAAGCCTATATCATTTATGTTTTCTATTTTTTAAAGTTTCTCTATTTATATCTTACATGTTTATAAAGCTAGTTGCTTCTTCATGCAGATATGTTTGTGGTGCATTTTAAGCTTACTATGTATGTGAAAAAGACTAGCGCTATGAATAAGACCTATCACAAAGTGTAGAAACTAAGTCTTCCCAGAGCTGATGTGTTGGAGGAGAACAACAGATTTGTTATGTAAACTACAATTTATTTATTTTTTATTAGTCAATCCTTTTTTTGTTGCACAAGCTATTGAAGACTAACTGCCCATGAATATAAGTGGTAAAGATATTAAAGGAGTTTTACTGTACTGGGATACAATATTTAAATAGTGGAATAAGGCATTTAGCGGTTGATGTTTGTAGAGGCTAAAAAAGGCTATAGTGATCAATAGCCTAGCTAACCACATTTAGAGGTTCTATAAATACCATGTGTTGAGAAATTAGAGCCCGCAACTTTCGAGAAATTATACCAAAGTAGTGTAATACCACTTCTTCTGTGGACCCTATACCCACACTACACCAAAAAGACCTTCACTTAACACTAATATGAGGGACCAACTCAATATGGAAACTCAACCCTTTATTCACCATAACTTAGTACACACAAGACTCTTGCACTCTTTATGTGGCTACCCTACCATGATACTACTACACTATATGGCAAGCTTGTCATCTTCTACTTGAGATCTCTTATGCCATGATAGGGCAAGAGGGGAGGGGAGCACTCCAATTTATAAGACTCCATGGCTAACATGGTTTTGCCATATGTCCGTCTTCTATATATTTCTTTACAAAATATCTAACTCTAGAATTTTCCTCATACTTATGTAACCATACAAATATCGAATTTCTAGATTATTCCGTATTTCACCATGAAGCATGGCAACCATGGTTCATGCATAATCTCTAATCTTTTTAGAAGCTTCTCACAATTATGCTTTTCTACTTCAACACCATGCATAAATGTATGAGTAATTTTCCATATAAACATGAACTCAAGAAAAATTCATGTACTGAAATACGTCTTGGGCTTCATTCCATCGTTACATCATTGACATAATACTAAATTTTGTAAATGACAAAATTCAATACTAAACTAAAAATAAATAAAGACTAATTATATAGTTTAGCTAACTAAATAACCCTTAATTTAGCGGTTATAGCGGGATATAGCCGGCTATTAGCATATTTAGCCTTTTAGAGTTAAGATATTGAAATCCTAACTATCTCCTAAAGGCTATAGTAGGCTATAGTGGCGGCTATAGCCGGCTATTTAGAACTATGGTAAGCTACCATTAAAAGATAATGGCTCGGGTGTCACTCCAATAGTAAATGACATCTTATGGAACTTGCATGACAGAAAGTATCATGGTATGACGTCCTTCCTTGAAATGGAACTTGAATGCATGAGCAAGAAGATGGATTCAAGTCAATCTATTACAACCAACGCAGTTCATCTTCCAAGCTGATGCTCTTCTTATAAAAGAAACCACTCACTGAATAACTTATTGAATCTCATCTTTCTCTCAATGCCGAGAATTTTGGGCAATATAATCAAGAGAAGGTCTTCGGCTCTTGGCTTGTACTGGTTCTTTTGGTACCTATGTGTTCCGTCGACCTAATGGTGTTGGTAGTTCTTTAGAAGACCTTGAGCAATGTTGGAGTAAGGTGCTTACAACTATCTTATGAATGGAATGTACCTTAAAACTATGTGTTTCATCGACCCAATGGTGTTTACGGTTCTTTTTTTTTAATTTATAAAAATAACTGCCTAGTGGAAGGCTACGTTCTAAAAATAGTCTTTTCTTCTTTTGGTTTGTAGGTAAAACTCTGTAGTATTGCCCATAAAAAAACTCTGCAGTATTGCTGCTAGACTTTGTGAGTGGTGCCCCTTGGTGGGATACGTTCTTGCACTTGGTGTTGTCGATCCAGAAAGTAAACTTGGGAAAATTTATTTGCTAGACATTCGTCATCCATAAGAGGCTCCTGTGTTACCATATGAGGTAAAAAAATTATAGTAGTGCTTTTGCATTACCTGTTACTAATCACAGAATAAAGTAGTGATACTTTTGCTATCTGTTATGTAGAGCCACAGTGGCACTTCAGTGGGTTTGAACTCACTTTCATGGAGCAGGAGTGACGAAAATGTGATGGAACCAATGCATTTGCAGTGCTGACACGTAAGTTGAAATCCGTTCACACTTACGCTGCATATATAAGATTTCAAAAATCAAGAATAGACAATTCTAGTTTTATGGTGTATTCCATCCTTCATATTCTATCTTCTTTTGCTTCTTCTACAGCCGGTATTATGAAGGTAATATTAAAGTGATGGACTTCAAGTTTCAACATGAACTATATCATAACTGATGGTTGTAATCATTCAGGTCTATAAATTTGAAAAGGAAGAAAAACGGTCCAAAGGTGGATCGTATTTTAAGAACTCCTATGACATCCATAAATCATAATATTTTATTTCATTATTACATACATGATACATCCCAATGTATCAAGCATATCTTTTTCTTAAGTGGACAAGGTGAGTCGATTGTATGCCCCTCACCTCCCCCCTCCTTTTTCTTCCTTAATCTAATATGTAGTAATATGAAGGCATATTCCAATGCTTACCACGGTGGATCAGTGGAACTTATTACTGTATATTCAAATATCAATGGGCTAAGTATTTAATTTGCTTGCTGATTTTGCAGTTAGAAGCCTTCCTCCCAAGTATTTTTTTCGGCCCAAATGGGTAATGATATTCGTTGTCCACTTTTCTGAATTTATCAAACAACTACATTCTAAATTTTTATTTTTATTTTTGAAAAAAATTAGAATTCCAGTACTTAATTCATATGTTGTTTGTAGGAGCTTAATTTTCAGCAATTATGTGATAATAAGGTGAATATAGATGTCAATACAAAGTGCCATCAGGTTAATAGCCTGGGGTGGCATCGTCATGTAAGACTTCATATTCTTTATTGATTATACCAAAATGGAGTAATAGAGTTAAGAACCTTATTTGCAGCGTTATTTTTGCTTTTGCAGGACCTTCTTGCTTGTTCATTAGAGGTTGGGTTTGTGCACTTTTGGGAGCTTATCAGGACCGGCTAAGTTTGTGAGAAATTTGCATAGAAGACTTGGAATATTTTTTTCCGAGAGAGTGTTTTACAAGAGAAAGAAGCTTCGACATAGTGTTCGAGAGACATTGGCTGAGGAATATGCAAAGATAGTGAATGCCTTAGGTGAAGTTGCAAGCACATCTACTGCAAGGGTCAATCTGCACTTTCATTGCATTTGAAGGTTATTGCACTTGCATTGGAAGTCCTCAGGATGATAGAGCATGGTGGTGGAGCATTGTCCCAGGATGGTTTAAGAAAATTTGTAGAACTTCTCGAAGCACTTACTATAGAAAGGGACTTTTGTCCAGCACTTTAGTCCCGACCACCATTCAACTCGGGACTAATGAAGGCTTTAATCCTAGATCCAATGGCTAGAGGGCGGTAGGGAGCTTTAGTTCTGGTTGGAGCCACCAACCGGGACTAAAAATCACCCTTTAGTTGGTGGCTCCAACTTGGACTAAAAGGGCCTTTAGTCCTAGTTAGTGGCTCTAACCAGGACTAAAGGTTCCTTCACGGGTTAATTTAAAAGGAAAAAAATCACATCTAAAGTCATATGTATAGTGTAGGGTGGGATGGTAAAGCAGCTATGCGCGAGGCGATACGTCTTGGGTTTGAGTCATGGGTTGTGCATAATAGTTTTTGCCTTGCGCATGGCCTTTAGTCTCGATTATTGGACCCAAAACAAAAGGGTCGAGACCTTTAGTCCCAGACTCCTGATCCCAGTTTGAAAACTAGGATTAAAAGGAGTTGTGGTCCGAGAGTAAAGGCCGGTTGTGTATGTGACCGAACCGCCAAATTAAAACTCTAAATTAAGCATCATGGCCGTCATTTGAACACATCAGACGCATTTGCTTAATGGTTTAATTTGACGGTCCTTTCTCAACCCACGGCCCGATCGAAACAACACCAGGAGTCCCACGTGAAAGCGAGCACAGATGGTACAAGCACGACATAAACTTGAAAATACAACGATAACATGCGATAGAGCTTTAAGTTTTACAAACCGAGTTCAAATACAGACTTAATTTACATAAGTTGAAAGATTTACAAATTTACAATAGAAGAACTAAAGTTAAAAATATAAAGGAATTTACATCAACTTTGCTACATCTGGTTCTAGTTTTGCACGACCGGTCAGACCGGTTCAACTAACCGGTCAGACCGGTGCCCCTCGGCCAAACCTAACCACCGGTCAGACCGGTCTAAACAAAACCGGGGGCTGCACACACTGCCCAAGTGTGCAACCCGCCAACTCCCTAACCTAAGGATCTCGCTCCACCACTTCCCACCCCTCTGCATCACGGCGGATAAATTTGACACAGCAGGGGTAGAAATCAATGTCCGGGTGCCCTGAAATAAATTTGGTGGCAACAAACCCTGAGCAACTAATACTCAGCAAGACTTACCCGACCAGTGGGTATACTTAGCCCACATATCTAGACATGCAAGGCTTTTTGGCTGGTGGTTGGTTTTGCAGAAAAACGCTAGAAGTGAGTCCTTATTTTCCAAGTTTTTAGCTCCCATTTATATCAATAGATTTACTAACCATCTATGATTTGCAAAACTATAACAATTAGGGTGAGCAAACCATTAATTAAATACCATCACCCCTCATTGCATCTCATCTCATTTTATTCCATTTCCTTTCTATGATGTGACCAAGAGATCAAGACTCTCATAACCGCGAGACACGACAAATCGATTCGATTTAACCTTGCAAGGTGGACCTAACCAACATGGCACGCAAAAGACCCGTCGGACCCCCACGCACCGTCAAACTATAGGAATCAGCCCAACGACATATAGTTAGCCGAGCACTACGTGAGACCACAAAAAATAAACATATGCCACCCCTTTCTCCGTGGCCACTCGACTACCCTAGGAGTTGGGCGCGGGTTCCTGTACTTTTGAAGCAAAGCAGTACTCGGCTTACCGGTTTTGACTACCTCCTACTCGCGGCATGCGGTTAGTACAATTCAATGCCCGATCACCACAGCCGACAACGGAACGGTCCTTAATCAACACAGATGGGGCTACGCATCCCCGGTCTCCCATCCACTACCTTCCATCTTGAATTTAATACTCATGTACTGAAATATAAATACTACCTGTCTCTCGCGAGTGACAGAATATCACTCGACTTCTACCGAACTCTATTAAGCATAGCAGTGCTACCGACATGCACATACTAGTATAAGGCCCAGGAAAACCTAGAGATCATGCAACTAGGGTTTTCAAACAATTCCTAAACGTAATGCACAAGTAATAGATACATATATAGGTGTCATAATTTAAATTAATAGGTTGTGCACCGAGGCTTGCCTTGTGTCTGCCGCTCAGCACTAGGGTTAGCCGGGCCTTGGGTCGACTCCTCGCGAACCTCCTGCTGCGGGGCTTGCCCCTGCGGCCCCTGTGGCTCCGCAACCACCTCGTACACAATCTCTTCTGCCGCAGTTGCAACACGTATGCATATGCACATGACATGAGAATGCATGCCTGATTTACAAAAATTATGAGTAACTAATAACCAAATTAATTTCTAACCATTTGTATCAACTACCCTGCATTTCACCCTCTCAGTCAATACCCCACCGATCAGACCGGTCACACTTAATTCAACCACGCCACCGGTCAGACCGGTCACTCCGACTGGTCAGACCGGTCCTACCCAGAACAAAAACTGGAACCCATGTCGCGGCTAAACTAGCCCACCGATTTCATATCCTTTCTAGGCTCTAATTCAGAGATGTATATAGACGATCTTGACCCAAGGAAATCGACTAAAACCTCCTAGAAAGATGGATTCACCCAACCCTAGATGAAGTACCTTGGATGAGTCAACTAGTCCACAAATTCTAAATCCCTTCTAGGCTTTAGTTCAGGGATGCAAATGGATATGTTTGACCAGAGAAAATCAATTAGAACCACCTAGAAAAAAGTGGTCAATCCACTCCAAGCTTGATTACCTTGATTGGCTTCTCTCCCACGAAAAACTGGAGATTCCACGTCACCCCGAGGAGGAGCACATGGAGAGGATGATCCTTGACCCCGATTTGAAGCTCCCCCAAGCCTTGAAATGGATTTAGGTGAGAGATTAGGGAGTGAGGGTTTGGGGAGGAGGGAGTGAGGGAGAGGGAGGGAGCTGGCGTGGTGAGGATTGAACTGATGAGGGAGGGAGAATGAGAGAGTGATTTAAATGTTGTGGGGCCCAAAACGGTTGACATCGGTTCAACCGGTCAGACCGGTTGGCTCCACCGGTCAGACCGGTCTGGCCCTAACTGATAGGAAAAATTCTGGTTTGGTGGATTGTCATGTGAGTTAGCACTAATGACCCTGATTAATCTAATTATGGCGATTAGCACATGAGGTGTTACAATCCTACCTCCTAAAAGAAATCTCGTTCCGATTTTTAATGAAGGTGCTAAATTGCAAGAAACATGGAAAGTTAGGTACCTTGGTACGTTTGTAACAACTCCGGATATTGGGATTTAAGAAACTCTTCAGTTTCCCATGTGGCTTCTCGCTCGGAGTGGTTGCTCCGTTGCACCTAATAGAAATTGCTGGTTTGATTTCTAGTAACCCGAGTCTTGAAATCCACAATTTTGACCGGGTGCTCTAGATAGACGAGATCAGGCTCCAACTGTAAATTCTCCATGTTAACAACCTCAGTTGGAACTCGGAGACACCTCTTAAGCTGGGACACATGAAAAATATTGTGGACCGCCGATAAATATGGGGAAAGCTCCACACGATATGCCACCGGCCCAAAACGCTCAATGACAAGAAAAGACCCAACGTAGCGGGGTGCTAGCTTGCCTCTCATGCCAAACCGCTGCACACCTTTCATCGGAGATATCCGAAGGTAAATCTGATCACCAACTTCAAATATCAGAGGCCGACGCCTTTTATCTGCATAGTTCTTTTGGCGGGATTGGGCGGTTTTCAAATTTGCCTATATAAGGTGAACCTGATCTTCTGCTTCACCAACTAGATCGGGCCCAAAGAAATTCCGCTCACAGGCTTCTGACCCATTCAATGAAGTCCTGTACCTCCGTCCATACAAGGCTTCAAAGGGTGCCATTTTGATACTCTCTTGATAGCTGTTATTGTAAGAAAATTCAGCGGGGGGCAGACACTTATCCCACTTCTTACTATAAGAGAGTACACAGGCCCGCAGCATATCTTCCAGAATCTGGTTAATTCTCTCTGTTTGACCATCAGTCTGAGGATGATAAGCTGAACTGCGGATCAATTGTGTACCTAAAGTAGCATGAAATTGTTCCCAAAACCGTGCAATGAATTGTGCACCACGATCTAAAATAATGGTTTTAGAAATTCAATGGAGGCTCACAATACGGTCCAGATATAGCTGAGCATATTGCATTGCCGTATAGGAGGTCTTCAACGGAAGAAAGTGAGCTACCTTTGTAAATCGATCAACTATTACCCAAATAGAATCATAGCCCTTAGATGTATTGGGTAATCCGACAATAAAGTCTATACTGACATCCTCCCATTTTCCTGACAGAATATTCAAAGATTGAAGCATACCGGCGGGCTTCAAATGGCTTGCTTTAACCCTTCTGCAGGTGTCACACTCAGACACATATTTAGTAATCTCCCGCTTCATCCTCGTCCACCAGAACCTCTGTTTTAAGTCTTGATACATTTTATTGCTACCAGAATGAATAGAATACCTAGAGAGGTGAGCCTCATCGAGAATATGCTTTCGATGCTCCAAATCTTTAGGCACCACTAGTCGGTTCTTAAACCATAAAACTCCCTTGCCATCTAGATGGAAACATACCACTCGAGGGTCATTTTCTCCAAGCCTTTGCCTAATCTTTTCCATGCCAATATTATTTCTCTGAGCAGCAATAATTTGATCTCGAAGTGTTGGAGTGAGGGTAAGGTAAGCAAGAGTACCCTCAGACACCATAGCCAAATTCGTCTTCTCCATTTCTTGGCACAAAGTTTCATGCACCACTATGGCTGAGATGCAACTACAACTGGATTTACGACTCAACGCATCAGCAACGACATTTCCCTTGCCCGGGTGATAATGAATCTCTAGATCATAATCCTTAATTAACTCTAACCATCGTCTCTAGCGCAAATTCAGCTCGCTCTAGATAAAGATATACTTTAGACTCTTGTGGTCTGAGTATATATGCACAGGATTGCCCAGAAGGTAATGCCGCCAGATCTTTAGTGCATGCACTACCGCTGCCAGTTCCAAGTAATGGGTGGCATAATTTGCCTCATGCCGGCGGAGTGCTCTGGAGGCATAAGCAATCACTCGCTGATCCTGCATAAGGACGCAGCCTAGGCCCGTATCTGAGGCATCACAACAAGTGTTAATGGCCGGATAATATCCGGTGAAGACAAACAGGGATGAGAACGGAGCCGAGACCCGTACCTGATGCATCACAATACACATCAAAATGCTGGGTAATATATGGCTGAGCGAGGATAGGGGTAGACGTTAGAAGCTTTCTCAAAGTCTGAAAAGCCTGCTCACATTTGTCATCCCAATTAAATCTCACCCCTTTCTTGAGTAATTCGGTCATGGGTTTAGCAATTTTTGAAAAGTCCGGTACAAACCGGCGATAATAACCTGCTAGCCCAAGAAAACTCCGGATCTCTGAAACAGACTCTGGAGTCTTCCAATTCAGCACATCTTGAATTTTACTGGAGTCCACCGAAATACCGTCCTCAGAGATAACATGGCCCAGGAATTGAACCCTTTTGAGCCAGAATTCACACTTGCTAAATTTGGCATATAACTTGTGCTCTCTAAGACGCTGGAGAACAATGCGAAGATGCTCAGCATGTTCTTTTTCACTTTTGGAATAGATAAGAATGTCGTCAATGAAAACCACGACAAACTTATCCAGCTCAGGCATGAATACCGAGTTCATGAACTACATGAAGTGAGCAGGGGCATTTGTCAGCCCAAATGACATAACCAGATACTCATAGAGCCCATATCTGGTATAGAAAGCCATCTTGGGAATGTCCTCAGCTCGGATCTTAATCTGGTGATAGCCCGAGCGAAGATCAATCTTTGAAAACACCTTAGCCTCGACTAGCTGATCGAACAAGATATCAATCCGGGGCAGAGGATATTTGTTTTTGATTGTGACAGCATTCAAGGGCCGATAGTTCACACACATTCTGAGGCTTTGGTCCTTCTTTTTGACAAAGAGTGCAGGACAGCCCCATGGTGAAGTGCTAGGACGAATGTAGCCCTTATCAAGCAACTCCAACAATTGTTTCTTTAACTCTGCCAGTTCATTGGGTGGCATCTGATAAGGTCTCCTAGAGATGGGTGTCGTGCCCGGCTGCAACTCAATAGCAAACTCCACACTACGGTCAGGTGGCGTGCCTGGCAGATCCTCTGAAAATACATCCGGATACGCACATACCACTGGTATGTCAGCCAAATTCTTGCCCTGAACCTGATTCACCGTATGAGTCAAAGACATGTGATCCCTCAAATTCAAGATCATGCTACCATGAAGAGAAGATTTGATGTGCACAGATTGTGAGGTCGTGTCCAGAATAAGTCCCTGACCCTCCATCCAGTTCATGCCCAATATAATATCTATCCTCTGGGTTGGTAACATTATCAGGGCCGTAGGAAAATTTTTCCCTTGCAACTGTAGGGGTACTTGCTTAACAATTTTGATTAGTAATTAACTTTCCCGCAGGTGAGTGAATATAGTATGGCTTGGGCATGATCTCTATCTTCAGCCCCAGTCTAACCGCACATTCCTTGCTAATAAAAGTATGAGATGCCCCTGAATCAAATAATACTGTAGCGAGTTGATCGTTTACTGAGAACGTACCCACCATCACTGGAGCTCCCTCTGGAATACCCTCGAGGGTGGTGTAGTGTACTTGTCCCGGTTTGAAATGAGCCATTTGCTGCTTCTAACTCTGCTGATCGGACTGCTGACCCTGCTTTGGTGGCATGGGGCAGTTCCGTGCAAAGTGTCCAGGCTGCCCACAGTTGTAGCACGGGAATAAATTGGGGCTTATCCCCGACTGCTGCACCCATACCTTCTGCTCACTCTGCTGAGGAACAGGAGGCCTGGCTGTCCCCTGTGATGGCGTGTACTGAGGGGCCTGTAACCCCACTGCTGCTGTGGCTGGTGCTGAAAAGGGGCTCTCTGTGGGCCCGACTATACCAGACGGAACCTCTAGGGAGCGCTGCTCGAAGATCTCGCCGCCGGCACCTTTCTCTTCTTATCTGCCTTGTGAGACAAGTGAGCATCCTCCTGAATGATAGCCCCATTGACTAGCTCACTGAATGTGTCAAATTTGACCATGGCCAGGCGATCCTGGAGTTTGCTACTATGCTCCTGCCTGAAACAAGCTTGCTTCTTCTCATATGTGTCCACGTGATAGCCCGCATGCTGCGATAAATTGTTGAAGGCCTAGGCATACTGTAGGACACTGTTGTTACTCTGTTTTAGGGCCAAGAACTCGATGAGCTTCCTACGAATGACCCCTGCAGGGATATGATGTGCCATGAAAGCCTCCTTGAATTGTGCTTAGGTGAACCGAGTGCCGGCGGGGAACATGACCACATGGTTGTCCCACCACGTGCATGCAGGACCCCTGAGTTGCTGAGCGGCAAATCCTGCCTTGTCCCCATCATTGTACGGATGCAGGGTGAATTTGGACTCTATGGTCTGGAGCCAGCTATCTGCTTCCAGTGGCTCATCTGCTTTGTGAAACAGCGGTGGTTGAGTGCTCAGGAACTACTCGTATCCAGGAATAGGCGACTGGTGATAATGCTCGGGCCGCTGCGCTCTGCCCTGCTGCACAATCTCCCGGAGGAGTGTCGTCTGCTCGTCACGCCCAGTGAGCATGGCCGCAATGGCCTGGGCCAAATCAGGAGGGTTTGGTGGGTCCGCCATTTTGCATTTCAACCATGATCAGATTAGTTACATTTTTCTGATTATGTAAAATAATCATGACTGCAACTAATATCCGAATCATGGAAGAAATCGCAGAAAATAAAACATTTGAACACATTGTGCAAGGTTCTGTGGTCACCAACCGGTCAGACCGGTGAAAGAAACCGGTCAGACCGGTCTGCATGGTACTGTGACCGGCTCGACGTAAAGCAACCGGTCAGACCGGTGTCAAGGACCGGCCAGACCGGTCACACTCAAAAACTAACTTCACTACTAAATCTCGAGTGACAAACCCTTAAACCAATTTTCCATACATGCAATTGAAAATATGAATGCCATGTTGCATGATATAATGCATTAACTCCTAGGTCAAACATTGAAATGCAACTGAAAAGTACAATGGCAGGATGCATGAGCGTCTTACGTTCTCCTCTTAACGAAAACCAATCATCTAAATACTAACATAGACTATATAGGGCTAGTACGAGTAATCCCACCTATACCTCTACACCACTTCTCTCCTAGGTTAAAATTTATTTAAAATTTTTAAACTTCGAAATTAGTCGTGCTCGTACCACCCCCGATGTGTTTCGGCTCTGATACCAGCTGTGATGGAACCGCCAAATTAAAACTCTAAATTAAGAATCATGACCGTCATTTGAACACCTTAGGCGCATTTGCTTAATGGTTTAATTTGACGGTCCTTTCTCAACCCACGGCCCGATCGAAACAACACCAGAAGTCCCACATGAAGGCAAGCACAGACGGTACAAGCACGACATAAACTTAAAAATACAACGATAACATGTGATAGAGTTTTAAGTTTTGCAAACCGATTTCAAATATAGACTTAATTTACATAAGTTGAAAGATTTACAAATTTACAACAGAAGAACTAAAGTTAAAAACATAAAGGAATTTACATCAACTTTGCTACATCTAGTTCTGGTTTTGCACGACAGGTCAGATCGGTGCCCCTCGGCCTAACCTAACCACCGGTCAGACTGGTCCACTGACCGGTCAGACCGGTCTAAACAAAATCGGGGGCTGCACACGCTGCCCAAGTGTGCAACCCGCCAACTCCCTAACCTAAGGATCTCGCTCCACCATTTCCCACCCCTCTGCATCACGGCGGATAATTTGACACAGCAGGGACAGAAATCAACATCCAGGTGCCCTGAAAAAAATTTGGTAGCAACAAACCCTGAGCAACTAATACTCAGCAAGATTTACCCGACCAGTGGGTATACTTAGCCCACATATCTAGACATGCAAGGCTTTTTGGCTGGTGGTTGGTTTTGCAGAAAAACGCTAGAAGTGAGTACTTATTTTCCAAGTTTTTAGCTCCCATTTATATCAATAGATTTACTAACCATCTATGATTTGCAAAACTATAACAATCAGGGTGAGCAAACCATTAATTAAATGCCATCAGCCCTCATTGCATCTCATCTCATTTTATTCCATTTCCTTTCTACGATGTGACCAAGAGATCAAGGCTCTCATAACCGCGAGACACGGCGAATCGATTCGATTTAACCTTGCAAGGTGGACCTAACCAACATGGCACACAAAAGCCCCGTCGGACCCCAGGCACCAACATTTCCTCTCCCCGCCTCGAACTACAGGAACCAGCCCATCGACATATAGTCAGCTGAGCCCTACGTGAGACCACCAAAAGTAAACATATGCAACCCCTTTCTCTGCGACCACTCGACTACCCTAGGAGTTGGGTGCGGGTTCCTGTACTTTCGAAGCAAAGCATAATCGGCTTACCAGCTTCGACTACCTCCTACTACCGGCATGCGGTTAGAACAATTCAATCCCTGATCAGCACAGCCGAAAACGGAACGGTCCTTAATCAATACAGATGGGCCTACGCATCCCCCACCCGGTCTCCCATCCACTACCTTCCATCTTGAATTTAATACTCATGTACTGAAATATAAATACTACCTATCTCTCGCGAGTGACAGGATATCACTCAACTTCTACCGAACCCTATTAAGCATGTATATAGACGATCTTGACCCAAGGAAGTCGACTAAAACCTCCTAGAAAGATGGATTCACCCAACCCTAGATGAAGTACCTTGGATGAGTCAACTAGTCCACAAATTCTAAATCCCTTCTAGACTTTAGTTCAGGGATGCAAATGGATATGTTTGACTAGAGGAAATCAATTAGAACCACCTAGAAAAAGAGGTCAATCCACTCCAAGCTTGATTACCTTGATTGGCTTCTCTCCCACGAAAAACTAGAGATTCCACATCACTCCGGGGAGGAGCACATGGAGAGGATGATCCTTGACCCCGATTTGAAGCTCCCCCAACCGGTACCTATAGACGAGCCTTAGGTACCGGTTGGTCTTACCAACCGGTACCTTAGCAGTCTTAGGTACCGGGTGGTACCACCAACCGGTACCTTAGGCTCATCTATTGGTTACTTTAAAAGGAAAATATCTCTTTCTCGATCAGAACAACTGTGCAGCTGAGATGGTAAAGGAGCAACGTGCGAGGCTAGAGGTTGCGAGTTCAAGTCCCAACCAGAGAGAATATTTTGCGTGAATTTGGAAGGCTTAAGCACCAGTTGTTTTACCCGGTACCAAAGACTCAGCCTTTGGTACCACTTTGGGGGTACCGGTTCAAAAAACCGGTACCAAAGGCTCCTTGCAACTGGTGCCTTAAGCCGATTTTCTAGTAGTGATATCGCAACAAGATATTGGTCGAGGTTTGTAACGATTATAGCAGCACTAACAATTGGTTGCAACAATAAGTGTAGTAACATAAAATATGTGGAAGTAATTAGAAGTGAGATTGCAACAAGGTATAGTTCGAGGTTATTAACTATTATTGCATCACTCAATATTGGTGGCAACAATAAGTGTTGCAACAAAAAATAATTGGAGGCAACAAAGTGCTATTCCTGCAAGATAATTATACGTAGCAACAGCTTGTATTGATACTAAAATATTGTTGTTGCAATAACTTATAGCATCGAAGTACCATTGTTGCATTTTGGTTATTGCAACAAGAATATTTCTATCGCAATAATGGATAATGTATTTTATATTTTTTGATAATAATTTTTCCTGAATAATAAACAACTAAAAACAAAAATCACGGTTCAAATCATCATGAAACTAAAGCAAATCTATTATTAATTCTGCCAATGAGTAGATAATAAAATGTTAAAAGTGTCCAATTGCAGTAAAATTTCTGAATTGAGAATAGTTCAGAGCTAGCTAGCTAGTGTTGCGCAAATAACACAACTACATCTATCTTATATAGGATCCAACAAACATTGTTCGGCATTACAAACTTTCTTTGTGTTGATCATGGAAGCCATCCGAGTCCAAGTGATCCATTCAGCAAGTTCAAATGCCCTACTGAAAAAAATCAAGTATTTGTATGCAACAGCAACGGCTTTGTTGTTATTTTCATAATTAATAAATATTTAATGCATTTTGTATGTGCATGCCATCAAAGCAATGGTGCTAAGCTAATATGATGCTCCATATAGAAATTGAAACATAATGGATTTCTAAACTCTCATGTGTAGCATCATCACATTAGAATTGCACATCGTTTAACTAAACGAAATACATGTCAAGCGACAAGTAATTTTATATGCGGCAAGACAATTTTCTCTAGTTTCGGCACTAAACTACAAGTCACTCACATTAGAATGTTATCGCTTATTTTTTTTATAATGGACACATAATGTAGGTCATACTAAAACTTGCAAATATTGAATAGAAATCATATTTGAATTTCATACCTGTTGGTTTCTAGTCCATACACATTTCAAAATAGAATTCATCAAGTTATGTGAAGAAATAAAAGGCTTGTTGGTTTGAGAAAGACTACGCTTGGCCTTACTGGATGGTGTTTTGCTTGCATTTGTCTCCACTGTTGGAATATTGGCAACACTTTTGTCTTCTGGTGGCCTAGCTATCCCTAGGATGTCTACACTTTTTGAGGCAATCTGCATAAGAAAAAGTGGAGCAACTAACATAGGTCATGTTTCAATACTATCAATAGTGTGATAAATATCTATGATTTTGTACTTGGACTAATGGGGTTTCACTCGCATTAGAATCTGGAATATTGATAGAACTTATGTCAATTGGTGGCGTAGCTTCCCCTTGGATGCCTGTACTGTTTGGGGCAGTCTGCACATGAAACAATTGAGCACACTTATTGATTAGTTCAGAATCTTATATAATCTTTGCTGTTTTTTTAACTTTGCATGTTTGCCCTTTTTTTAAAGTCTAACTACACATTTCCCACTTTTTTTAACTTTGTACGTTTGCTCCTATTTTTAGTCTTCCAATTGCATGGTTGCCCCTATTTTATTGCAAAACTGCCCCTGTTTTGCACATTTTCAGGGACATCCATGCAATTGGAAGACAAAAAAACAAGGGCAAGCGTGCAAAGTTAAAAAATAGGGGCAAACATGCAATTAGACCTCAAAACAAGGTCAGTTTTGCAAATGGCCCTAGAAGTTAACATTCGAATATCTTTTACATGAAATGATGGGGTTTCTCTACATCCTTGAAGTGCTGCAATGAGTTCATCCAGAAGTGCTTGGATTTTCCTACTCTCTTCCTTGACGTCGCCCCCAGGGAACACAAATCTGAGAAAACATGGAGTAACAATCTCCTAAGCTGCTTATTACTTGCATGAGGCTGAGTAACTCATTAGAGAAACAGAGTAACTCACATTTGCAAAAGAGTAATTACCTCATCCCTACACATTTGCCTCACTTTTGTTGTCGGAAAAGCAGAAACAATAGTCTCCTGCACGATGCAGAATAGTCCATTTGTCAATTTCATAACTATTTTTATATAACAGTAAAAGCAATTAACAAATATACCATAGCCATCTAAATAAAATTTCCTACAGCTTGGGTATTCACAACAAAGTCTAATTCGGTCATTTCCTATTTTAAATCTTAGCAACAAACACTGTTGGAGAATGGTACATTGGTACCAGCACGTTAGTGCCGGTCCAACAGGAGCCGGCACTAACGTGCATGAACCGTACAAAGCGAGCACGTTAGTGCCGGCTAGAAACTCCAGCCGGCACTAACGTGCCATCCCCCAACGGTCAGCCCGTCTGCCACAACGGTCAAAAGACACGTTAGTGCCGGCTGGGAATTCTAGCCGGCACTAACTTGGTCAATTGCATATTAGTGCCGGCTGGTAGTTCTAGCCGGCACTAAACGTACACACTTAGTGCCGGCTAAAGCCACCAACCGGCACTAACTTGCCCCGCATAAGCCAGGCACTCCTTCTTCCCCAGCCCGACCATTTCATTTGGCCGAGCTCCTCCTCTCTCTCATGGCGTGTTAGAGGGGAGGTGCTGCCCATTTCCCTCCAAATTTGTGAGGATTTCACCCATCCAAGTGCACCAAAAGTTAGTAGCTTCTTTCACTCTTCTCTCACGGTGTTTATTTTTTGTTTCATGCTTTCTAGATAAAGAAAATAGTGATTTTAGGGTTGAGGAAAAATGAGCATAATTTTCCGATTTGTTCATTAATTTTAGCAAAATAGAATCAATTTGTTACTTTTTAGAGAAGGTTTTCTAGATAGTTTTACTATGACACATTTAGAATGATTTTTTTGAATTATTTCACGGGACATGTATATATGTTATTATGCAAAATTTTAAGGATTTTAAGGATGAGGGAAAATGGGCATTATTTATTAATTTGTTCATTAATTTGAGAAAGGTAGAATTGATTTGTTGCTTTTTAGAGAATGATTACTATATAGTTTGACTATCACACATTTAGAATGTTTTTTTTGAATTATTTCATGGTGACATGTGTATATGTTATTGTGCCAATTTATTTTGCTATTTAGTTTAAATTTACTAGATAGGTGGCCTATGACACATTTACATTTTTTTTGAATTACTTCATAGTAACCTGTTTTTACTTTTTAGGGATAATGAGCATGATTTTTTTTTAATTTGTACAGATGGACCGGCAATGGATGCACGGAAGCCGGAGCACCTCGGCGTGGATTCAGGGTTTAGATTCTTTTCTCAAGGCGGCAATGGCAAATAGGTCGCCAAAGGGTTTAATGTGTTGTCCATGCAGTATTTGCGAAAATAAAAAGGAATTCCGAAAAAGAGATACTCTATGGAATCACCTGGCCTTGAATGGTTTCATGAGTAACTATAGCCTTTGGACTAAACACGGCGAAGTTGGAGTTATGATGGAAGATAATGAAGAAGATGACGATGGTGATAACAATCTTCCAGATTGGACATGGGTTCATGAAGCAGGTGGCTTTCAAGATGAACCAATGGACGAGGGTGAAGCAAATGTTGCACAAGAGGAGCCACCTGACGAGCTAGGTCAGGCGTTGCTTGATGCACAAAAAGATAGTGAAACTGTGAAGGAGGCATTAAAGTTCGAGAAGATGTTGGAGGATCACAAAAGGCCGTTGTTCCCTAATTGCAAACCGGAGCAAAAGAAGTTGGGTACCACGCTGGAGATGCTGAAATGGAAGGCAACTAATGGTGTAACCGATAAGGGATTTGGTGAGCTATTAAAGATTGTAAAGAACATGCTTCCTGAGGGTAATGAACTGCCGTCAACAACATACGAAGCTAAAAAGATGGTTTGCCCTCTTGGATTGGACGTGCAGAAGATTCACGCATGTCCTAACGACTGCATCCTGTATCGCGGCGAATACGAGAACTTGGAAGCTTGTCCTGTTTGCAGCGCATTGCGGTATAAGATCAGGCGAGATGATCCAGGTGATGTTGATGGGCAGCCGGTAAAGAAGAGAGTTCCCGCAAAGTTGGTGTGATACTTCCCTATAAAATGTCGAGGAGGAGCAAGATATTAGTGGGGAGGAAGAAGGAAATGTCGAGGAAGCCGAGGTATAAAAGTTTAGTGATTCTTTCAGGCATCAGGATAAACGTTTTGTCAATATATATGTTAGGAGCAAGATATTGTTTGTGACACATGCGGCCCAGCTGCGAACTATTTGTGTTATGTTGCTAGCTTTGTTGATGATTTCAGTCCTTGTGTAAGGAGTCCTGCTCCAGCTAAAAATTCTTATGAATGTTTCAGTCAATAAGTTACCTAATATCATGATAATTTTCGATCTGGAACCCTTGCTTGCGGGTTATGAAGGTTACGCATACCTGCCGCGACGTCCACTAGTTGCTAGCAACCCGCTTGATAAATTTGCGATTCTTTCAGGCATCAGGATCGACGAAGCCTAAACGGAAACGTGGCTCCAAGAGGAAGATGTTAGGATGTACGACCATCACGGAGATCAACGAAGCAACCGGCGAGCCACTAGCTCCTGGTCAAATTAAGACAACATTTGTAAATCAATTGGGATATCTTGTTAGGGAATCCATCCCCATGAAGTATAAGCTTTGGAAGAGAAATAAAGTCTCTGATCGACCTGAAGATATCGTGCCAGATTCAGACAAAGATTTGTTATGGAAAGAGGTGTCGTTGCACTTCAACTTTCCCCCAGGCAAAGCTGACAAAATAAAGGGATGGGCATTTAAAAAGATGGCAATTCAGTTCGCCTCATTCAAGAAAAAATTGGTGGCAAACTTTGTCAACAAGGGCCTCACACCAGATTTTGATAAAGTCTGGAAGAAGCAACGAGAGTGGTGGAATGAATTCGTGAATTACAAGCACAGTGCTGACAGCATGGCAGCCTCGATTCAAGGCAAAATGAATGCTAGCAAAAAGAAAAACTTCCATAGACTTGGGCCCGGAGGTTATAAGGTTGCCATTCCGAAATGGGAAAAGATGGAAAATAATTTAATTGTAAAAGGAATCGTACCGCAAACCTTGAGTTGGCCCAAACGAGCAAGGTATTACTTCTATGCTCATGGAGGCACACTAGACCCCGACACTGGAATATTTGTGACTAGCGACGTACTAAGAGAGGCTGCCCAAAGACTCGAGGACGCAATGAGGCGTACCGAAGAAGGAACCTTCCAGCCCAACAGAGAGAATGACGAGCTGACTTACGCTCTTGGGAATGCGGAACACACTGGACGGACCCGAGGTGTGGGCGTAGTTCCATGGAAATATGGCTTTTCCGGAGATCTCGAAACCTACCGAAGCCGATGCAGAAGCAAGGCAGTAGTGGCTGAGAAGATTCATAGCCTAGAAAACCGGATAATGTCACTTGAGGCAGCAGTTGGGCAACGCTCGGACCAACCAGCTGCCAATGTGGAGATCAGCCCCTCTTCTCAGCGTCGTAGCAGTGTTGCTTCCACGGAGCACCCTAATTTGGGTGCCGACAGGCTGAGGGACCCCATTGACGACATCACCGTTAGGACCCAATGTGAGCTTCTGGTTCTTTATGGGAAAAAGCTTAAAGTTTGTGCTGAGGGTTATGCGGAAGTCCAAGAACAGGGCGGGACAATACATTGCCAGCCGATTCCTGAAGGATTCGCCAGAGTCTTTGTTGACCGAATTACTGAAGAACGCTGGGAAGACATGGACCTTCCGATCCCTATAAGTCCTGAAGAAACAGAACTACAACATGCCGTACACACATGGATCGCGTGGCCAAAGCGCGACATAAGATTGGTGCAAGCAGACACAGATTCCGCTCAGTGCTCAAGGCAAAGATCACCAACGCCAGCTGATAGGAATCCTAGTGTTGGCCCACCTTCTCCACCGCCTGCACGGGACCCCAGCATGGATCCACCATCACCAGCCGCACAAAGCGAGCCAATTCTGGCATCATCACCAGCCGCACAACAGAATCAGAGTCAGCGACAGAAGTCATACACGGTACCTTCGGTCCAGCCATCTCATAAGCAGCAAAGAAAGAAGAAAAAGAAGGCGCCAGAAGAGGAAGAGGCAGAAGAATCGTTTCAAACCTTCTTGCTGAAGCGCAAGCTGCTGAGGGAGGCTGCGAACAAGAAGCCAGAAATAGATCCGGTTGCAAAGGCACACTTTGTGAAACACTTCATTAAAGATCCCACCAAGGAGAAAGAAAGAGAGTCGGATTATGATCGGCAGATCAGAAAGTGCTACAGCAACCCCAAGAATCGCCTGATTAATGCAAAGACCGTTCCCCAGCTCGGAGAGCAGTCCAAACAATCGATCCCTCCGTTGATAGTGCCGCATGAAGACTGTCCCGATATATATACATCATCTGCCCCCCGCCAGAAATGCTCATCTTTAATCCGAGCTGGGAACATCTCTAATTTACTAGCTTTAGATTGCACGGCATACCATTTGTGTAACTCGGCCATTCTCGTTGGTAGGAATGGTAGCAACTCTGGCCATATCAAAGGTTCACCAAGTACAAACTTTTTCCTGCCGCGGGCATTCTGTAGGGCCTCCCCAAGCAATTGAGCCCTTGTTAGATCAGTTTGCAATATCATCCCAGCCATGGTCAACGGATCTCTTGATTCGTCGGGACAGTCTTCATGCGGCACTATCAACGGAGGGATCGATTCTTTGGACTGCTCTCCGAGCTGGGGAACGGTCTTTGCATTAATCAGGCGATTCTTGGGGTTGCTGTAGCACTTTCTGATCTGCCGATCATAATCCGACTCTCTTTCTTTCTCCTTGGTGGGATCTTTAATGAAGTGTTTCACAAAGTGTGCCTTTGCAACCGGATCTATTTCTGGCTTCTTGTTCGCAGCCTCCCTCAGTAGCTTGCGCTTCAGCAAGAAGGTTTGAAACGATTCTTCTGCCTCTTCCTCTTCTGGCGCCTTCTTTTTCTTCTTTCTTTGCTGCTTATGAGATGGCTGGACCGAAGGTACCGTGTATGACTTCTGTCGCTGACTCTGATTCTGTTGTGCGGCTGGTGATGATGCCAGAATTGGCTCGCTTTGTGCGGCTGGTGATGGCGGATCCATGCTGGGGTCCCGTGCAGGCGGTGGAGAAGGTGGGCCAACACTAGGATTCCTATCAGCTGGCGTTGGTGATCTTTGCCTTGAGCACCGAGCGGAATCTGTGTCTGCTTGCACCAATCTTATGTCGCGCTTTGGCCACGCGATCCATGTGTGTACGGCATGTTGTAGTTCTGTTTCTTCAGGACTTATAGGGATCGGGAGGTCCATGTCTTCCCAGCGTTCTTCAGTAATTCGGTCAACAAAGACTCTGGCGAATCCTTCAGGAATCGGCTGGCAATGTATTGTCCCGCCCTGTTCTTGGACTTCCGCATAACCCTCAGCACAAACTTTAAGCTTTTTCCCATAAAGAACCAGAAGCTCACATTGGGTCCTAACGGTGATGTCGTCAATGGGGTCCCTCGGCCTGTCGGCACCCAAATTAAGGTGCTCCGTGGAAGCAACACTGCTACGACACTGAGAAGAGGGGCTGATCTCCACATTGGCAGCTGGTTGGTCCGAGCGTTGCCCAACTGATGCCTCAAGTGACATTATCCGGTTTTCTAGGCTATGAATCTTCTCAGCCACTACTGCCTTGCTTCTGCACCGGCTTCGGTAGGTTTCGAGATCTCCGGAAAAGCCATATTTCCATGGAACTACGCCCACACCTCGGGTCCGTCCAGTGTGTTCCGCATTCCCAAGAGCGTAAGTCAGCTCGTCATTCTCTCTGTTGGGCTGGAAGGTTCCTTCTTCGGTACGCCTCATTGCGTCCTCGAGTCTTTGGGCAGCCTCTCTTAGTACGTCGCTAGTCACAAATATTCCAGTGTCGGGGTCTAGTGTGCCTCCATGAGCATAGAAGTAATACCTTGCTCGTTTGGGCCAACTCAAGGTTTGCGGTACGATTCCTTTTACAATTAAATTATTTTCCATCTTTTCCCATTTCGGAATGGCAACCTTATAACCTCCGGGCCCAAGTCTATGGAAGTTTTTCTTTTTGCTAGCATTCATTTTGCCTTGAATCGAGGCTGCCATGCTGTCAGCACTGTGCTTGTAATTCACGAATTCATTCCACCACTCTCGTTGCTTCTTCCAGACTTTATCAAAATCTGGTGTGAGGCCCTTGTTGACAAAGTTTGCCACCAATTTTTTCTTGAATGAGGCGAACTGAATTGCCATCTTCTTAAATGCCCATCCCTTTATTTTGTCAGCTTTGCCTGGGGGAAAGTTGAAGTGCAACGACACCTCTTTCCATAACAAATCTTTCTCTGAATCTGGCACGATATCTTCAGGTCGATCAGAGATATCCCAATTGATTTACAAATGTTGTCTTAATTTGACCAGGAGCTAGTGGCTCGCCGGTTGCTTCGTTGATCTCCGTGATGGTCGTACATCCTATCATCTTCCTCTTGGAGCCACGTTTCCGTTTAGGCTTCGTCGATCCTGATGCCTGAAAGAATCGCAAATTTATCAAGCGGGTTGCTAGCAACTAGTGGACGTCGCGGCAGGTATGCGTAACCTTCATAACCCGCAAGCAAGGGTTCCGGATCGAAAATTATCATGATATTAGGTAACTTATTGACTGAAACATTCATAAGAATTTTTAGCTGGAGCACGACTCCTTACACAAGGACTGAAATCATCAACAAAGCTAGCAACATAACACAAATAGTTCGCAGCTGGGTCGCATGTGTCACAAACAATATCTTGCTCCTAACATATATATTGACAAAACGTTTATCCTGATGCCTGAAAGAATCACTAAACTTTTATACCTCGGCTTCCTCGACATTTCCTTCTTCCTCCCCACTAATATCTTGCTCCTCGTCGCCATGATAATGCAAGTTTAAAAATTGGCTGCCATCGTTCTCGTCCTCATCAAACTCTGGAGCTATGTGCCCAGTACTACCACGAATGAGCTCGTGCATTAACTCGTCTTGGTTGTCCGTAGGATCCATTTCCACTACCTGAAACAATAAAAAAACAGCAAGCCACATACTATATGAGGTTACAAAGCATCTATTAAATCAAAGGTTATCTTGTTTGTTCCTTATTATTCCTATATCATGTTATGATATCATACTATATCATACTGGAGCCACATACTATATGCGGTTACAAAGCATCTATTAAAGCCACATACTATATCATACTGCCTAGACTGAACAATCTACAGAATATGATACCTTACAGATTTGAGGAGTTCCTTGAGGATCTAGTGTTCTTGGTGGAGACAGGGGAGGTACCTATGTCTCGGATTGATGATGCGGTCGAGCGGATTCTGGTAAAAGACTTCAAAATGCCTTATGCCTAGTTATGAAATTATGGGTAATAAAAATCATGTATGTGAAGTCTCGAGTACTGTAAATACTCAGTAACATGTACTCTAAGAATGCATATCTTGTCTGATCAATACAGAGATTACTTGGATTATGAAATTACTTGGATTAAGAAACGTAAAAAACTAACCTTATGCCTAGTTTAGATCTCAACCAAATACGAGAATTTTCAGTACCTGTTGAGAAACAAAATAATAAAAAGAGAGAGCATAAGTGTACATGCAGAGAATGGAAGGGAAAAGGGAAAAGAGAATGTAAGGTGTAATACATGTGTAAGGTGTAAGCGTATACTAAACTTTATTGGGTAAATACACAGTTCAAATTAGATAAATGTTAAATATCGTCCACAAAGGCTAGATGCTAAAGTTCTCAAAGTTACATATAAGAGAGGAGAGCATGGTCTATATAACTTTAAATTTTGAAGAACAGACTCAAAATGCATGTACCAGATGCAAAAGGGGGGAAACAGTATAGCAGGGCATCACACTGTTTAGGAAGGAATTGTGAAGTCTAAAAAATGTTATTTTGTTTTTTTTATCCTGCAGATATGATTGTGCTTGATCTTGAGTTATGCATCGCTCCATTATTGAACACGCAATTTCCTATATTCGATGTTTCTTTGAGAGTCTTAGGAAACTTCTACATCTAGATTTCGCAGAGTCTGCAATGTTTAGCCAGTTTCATGAGATACATCGCCAAGTTCATATATAGCATAAAACTGTGATAAGGACCGACCCTCATCAGGTAAATCTAGTACGGCTTGCCTGATCTTACAGTGGAAGACATCAGCAGCAGAAGAGATCCATTGTTTATTATTTGCACACTGAGACAATCAATAACTATCTTTCAACCAAATCCGTGGTAGAAAGAATTGCCAGAAAAGTACAAGGCCCTTATCTGTAGTAAACAGAACTACAAATATGAGGTATAAACACCAGCTTGTTTCCTCCTAAGCAAGCAAGAATAAAGTATTAACTTATCAGATGGGACATTTCCCTCCTTGTTGATCGTTGAAAACAAAACGAGTATTCTGAGGCAAATTTTGGTGTATTGGCTGTATGTATGCGGATCCTAAAACTTTTACAGAAATGTCTGGCCATAGCATCAAAGTAGATTTTGGCATAAGAAGTGAACAAGGAAATAACATTAAGGTAAAAAACTGTAAGAGGTACCGGGGCGGCGTGGAAGCAGGGGCGGCGTGGTCGGGGCCGGGGCGGCGTGGGGGCAGCCGGGCGGCCGCGATGGCGCTGATGACTCGACGGGCGGCTCCACGGACCGGGCGAGGACGCCGAGGTACGCGGCGGCGCGGGCCGGGCGAGGACGCCGAGGTACGCGGCGGCGCGGGCCGGGCCGGCGAGGACGACGACGACGAGGCGTGGGGGCGGCCGGCCTAGGGACGACGAGGAGGGACGGCGGGCTGGGGAGGACCTCGAGGGCGGCCACGGTCGAGCGCCGGCCGGGGACCCACGCACGGCAGGGGAAGAACGCAGCGGCGCACGCGAGCGAGCGAGCCAGGGGCGGCAAGAAGAAGTCGGGGCGGCGGGCAACGTCGATCTGAATTGGGCGGCGAAGGGAGTAATTTGTTGGGGGTGGCTCGGTTAGTGCCGGCTGGTATTACCAGCCGGCACTAACGTGGCTCTATTAGTGCCGGCTGGTATTACCAGCCGGCACTAACGTGCCCCCGTGACGTCAGATGGGACACATTAGTGCCGGCTGGTAGTTCTAGCCGGCACTAACATTCTCACATTAGTGCCGGCTAGAACTACCAGCCGGCACTAACGTGTCCCATCTGGCGGGAATTGTAAATTCGCCACGCCAGTTACCATTTACAATAAATTTTTAATATTCATAAATTTATTCATAATAGGCTTAATAATTGAAATAATAAAACAAAAATTTATATCTTAAGTTTTTTAGCTACACAATAATTATAGTAATTATATCTACACAATAACAATAGCAATTGAAGTAAATTAACAAATATGCTACTATTATCAATTATGTGTAGCTTATAGGGTTTATATGTTAGTATACTTCTATTATTTGTAATAAATCAAAAAAAATTCAGATTGATCCATGCAAAAATATTCAAAAGTCTTTTCAGTAATAGCCAATATAATGATGTAATCAATTCGCAAATTACTTGATTATTTGTTTGTAATTTAATGTTTCAACACTCCTAGTAATGCAAAATTAGTGAAAGTAAATAATAGTTATACCATGCAAAAATATAATATTATTTAAAGATGAAATTGTGTCCTAATTGGATGAATAGTATCGAGAATTGAGACAAATACGACGCGGTGCGTTACATTACATCACTTAATGAGAAAATATAATATATAATTTATATAAAAGTACTACTCATCATCATTATCTACTGGAACATTGATAATCTTCCTTTTGATGAAAGTGCCTTGGACGTGATCACGGCGTAAGTAAGGCGTGTCCTCTTTGGATAAGAGGATGCTGGGGTCAACGTCAACTGAGAATGGAGGAAGGTCATCAATCTGGTCATAATCTTCCGAATTGTCCGAAATATTCTCGACTCCAACAACTTTTCTTTTACCTGGAAGAACTATGTGCCGTTTCGGCTCATTTCCAGCCTTGTCTGCTTGAGACGTCTTATCCGACTTTTTCTTCGGTTTGCTCGACATGTCCTTCACATAGAACACTTGTGTCACATCCTTGGCTAGAACGAATGGCTCATCTTTATATCCAATCTTTTTAAAATCGACTATGGTCATTCCATACCGGTCCTTCGTTACGCCGCCTCCAGCCACCCATTCGCAACGAAACAGAGGGACAACTATGGGTCCATATTCAAGTTCCCATATCTCCTCTATGACACCATAGTAGTTGTTTTTTTCTCCATTACTGTTTACTATACACATACGGACACCACTGTTTTGGTTGGTGCTTTTTTTATCTTGAGCTCTCGTGTAAAATGTATACCCATTGATTTCGTACCCTTGGTATTGCTGGACGGTTATTGATGGTCCCCTGGCCAGCCATTGAAGTTCTTGATCAACTGTGTTGTTGCCCAATAATTTTCGTCTGAACCAGCCGTCAAAAGTTTTTATATGTTGCCGTGTAATCCAAGCAAAATTCTTCTGTGGATTTTCGGACCGTATAATATTCATGTGCTCATCAATATAGGGAGCCACCTTGGATGAATTCTGAAGAACCGTGAAGTTTGCTTGGCTGAATTCACTACAAGAGAAGTTCATATTACATTTCTTTCCTAGTGTGCCTTTTCCCTTTAGTCACCCCTCATGGTGTGACACGGGGAGCCCAATCGGATTGAGATCAGGAAGATAGTCAACGCAAAACTCAATGACCTCCTCTGTTCCATAGCCCTTAGCAATGCATCCTTCTGGGCGAGAACGTTTGCGCACGTACTTCTTCAATACGGCCATGAACCTCTCGAAAGGGAACATATTGTGTAGAAAAACAGGACCCAGGATAGTTATTTCTGTCACAATATGAACTAGAAGGTGTGTCATAATATTGAAGAAGGAAGGTGGGAAGACCATCTCGAAGCTGACAAGACATTCGACAATGTCTTTCTGCAGCTTTATTAGATTATTTGGATTAATTGCTTTTTGCGAAATTTCATTCATGAACGCACAAAGCTTTACAACTGCCAATCTCACATTTTCCGGTAGAACACCCCTCAGTATAACCGGAAGTAGTTGTGTCATCAGGACGTGGCAGTCATGTGACTTCAAGTTTTGGATTTTCTTCTCTTTCACATTTATTATGCCCTGTATATTTGAGGAGTACCCAGACGGGACCTTGATACTGTTCAAGCAATCGAACATACTTTCCTTCTCCTCTTTGCTCAGATTATAGCTGGCAGGTTTTAAATAGTGGCATCCTTTGTCTCTCTTTTCGGGTTGCAAGCCTTTTCGTCCAGCTAGCTGTTGCATGTCGCGCCTTGCTTCCAATGTGTCTTTTGACTTACCATACACTCCCAGGAATCCTAGTAGGTTTACGTAAAGATTCTTCGACAGATGCATCACATCAATTGCGTTGCGAACCTGTAAGACTTGCCAATAAGGTAGGTTCCACAATATAGACTTCTTCCACATTGGAACATGTCCCTGGTCATCCTTGGGAACAGGTTGCCTACCGGGACCCTTTCCAAATACTACCTTCACATCCTTGATCATCGAGAACACACGCTTTCCATTACGAAATAGAGGCTTAGGACGAGTTTCGGGCTCTCCTTTGAAATGCTTCCCTTCGGTTCTTAGGGGGTGATCGGTTGGAAGAAATCGACGATGGCCCATGTATACGCACTTCTTACAGTGTTTCAAATAAATGCTATCGGTCTCATCATAACAGTGGGTGCAGGCCATGTATCCCATGTTCGACTGTCCCGAAAGTTTTGCAAGTGCAGGCCAATCATTGATGCATACAAAAAGCAAAGCTCGGAGGTTGAAGGACTCCTGTTTATACTCATCCCACACATGTACACCTTCTTCTTTCCAGAGTAGTAATAGATCATCCATCAAGGGTTGCAGGAACACATCAATGTCGTTGCCAGGTTCTTTTGGCCCTTCTATAAGCACCGGCATCATGATGAACTTACGCTTCAGGCACAACCAAGGAGGAAGGTTGAACATACATAGGGTCACAGGCCATGTACTATGAGCGCTGCCAAACTCACCGTACGGATTCATTCCATCAGTACTTAGAGCAAATCTTATATTTCTTGGGTCGTTGTCAAATTGAGGATACTCTCGGTTAAGATTTCTCCACTGGGACCCATCTGCTGGGTGTTTGATCATGTAATCCTCCTTACGGTCTTCTTTGTGCCACCGCATCAACTTAGCGTTATCCTTGTTTTTGAAAAAGCGCTTCAGACGTGGTATTATAGGGAAGTACCACACCAACTTTGCGGGAACTCTCTTCTATACCGGCTGCCCATCAACATCACCTGGATCATCTCGCCTAATCTTATACCGCAATGCGCTGCAAACAGGACAAGCTTCCAAGTTCTCGTATTCACCGCGATACAGGATGCAGTCGTTAGAACATGCGTGAATCTTCTGCACGTCCAATCCAAGAGGGCAAACCATCTTTTTAGCTTCGTATGTTGTTGACGGCAGTTCATTACCCTCAGGAAGTATGTTCTTTACAATCTTTAATAGCTCACCAAATCCCTTATCGGTTACACCATTAGTTGCCTTCCATTTCAGCATCTCCAGCGTGGTACCCAACTTCTTTTGCTCCGGTTTGCAATTAGGGAACAACGGCCTTTAGTGATCCTCCAACATCTTCTCGAACTTTAATGCCTCCTTCACAGTCTCACTGTCTTTCTGTGCATCAAGTAACGCCTGACCTAGCTCGTCAGGTGGCTCCTCTTGTGCAACATTTGCTTCACCCTCGTCCATTGGTTCATCTTGAAAGCCACCTGCTTCATGAACCCATGCCCAATCTGGAAGATTGTTATCACCATCGTCATCTTCTTCATTATCTTCCATCATAACTCCAACTTCGCCGTGCTTAGTCCAAAGACTATAGTTACTCATGAAACCATTCAAGGCCAGGTGATTCCATAGAGTATCTCTTTTTCGGAATTCCTTTTTATTTTCGCAAACACTGCATGGACAACACATTAAACCCTTTGGCGACCTATTTGCCATTGCCGCTTTGAGAAAAGAATCTAAACCCTGAATCCACGCCGAGGTGCTCCGGCTTCCGTGCATCCATTGCCGGTCCATCTGTACAAATTAAAAAAAATCATGCTCATTATCCCTAAAAACAGGTTACTATGAAGTAATTCAAAAAAAATGTAAATGTGTCATAGACCACCTATCTAGTAAATTTAAACTAAATAGCAAAATAAATTGGCACAATAACATATAGACATGTCACCATGAAATAATTCAAAAAAACTCATTCTAAATGTGTGATAGTCAAACTATATAGTAATCATTCTCTAAAAAGCAACAAATCAATTCTACCTTGCTCAAATTAATGAACAAATTAATAAATCATGCTCATTTTTCCTCATCCTTAAAATCCTTAAAATTTTGCATAATAACATATACACATGTCCCCGTGAAATAATTCAAAAAAATTACTCTAAATGTGTCATAGTTAAACTATCTAGAAAACATTCTCTAAAAAGTAACAAATCGATTCTATTTTACTCAAATTAATGAATAAATTGGAAAATTATGCTCATTTTTCCTCAACCTTAATATCACTATTTTCTTTATCTAGAAAGCATGAAACAAAGAATAAACACCGTGAAAGAAGAGTGGAAGAAGCTACTAACCTTTGGTGCACTTGGATGGGTGAAATCCTCACAAATTTGGGGGGAAATGGGCAGCACCTCCCCTCTAACACGCCATGAGAGAGAGGAGGAGCTCGGCCAAATGAAATGGTCGGGCTGGGGAAGAAGGAGTGCCTGGCTTATACGGGGCAAGTTAGTGCCGGCTAGTGGATTTAGCCGGCACTAAGTGTGGACATTTAGTGTCGGCTAGTAACACCAGCCGGCACTAACGTGTCTTTTGACCGTTGTGGCAGACGGGCTGACCGTTGGGGGATGGCACGTTAGTGCCGGTTGGAGTTTCTAGCCGGCACTAACGTACCCGCTTTGTACGGTTCATGCACGTTAGTGCCGGCTCCTATTTGACCGGCACTAACGTGCTGGTACCAATGTGCGTTTCTCCAACAGTGTCTTCACAAATCAAAGAATGGTTCCATTGATCTTTGCATTTGAGGGCTTTCCAGTTTGGATTTGATTTGCATAGAAAGTTTATAGGTCATTATGAAAGGTGTATTTTAGTTTAAAAGGGTACCAATTATTGTTTTTCAAGCACATTGCACTCATACATTTACACACAAGTTTGCAAAAACTAGATATAGGATTCTTATTTAAGTTTTCTTAGCTCATTTGTGTGTGAAATTATGTTAATTGCCTGGCTTTGGTTAAACTGACACCAGAGGTGTCACAGAGGCAGGAACGGCGTCTAGGGCCACGGCGTGGAGGCGGGAATCATCCCGCGCGTGGAGTTTTGGCGGTTTTCTCAAAACCAGCCACCTACCCGGGTTGCGCGGACCCTCCAAAACCGCGAACCGGATCTTCATCGACATGGCGACATCGCGGAGAAGGCTTCGATTCGAAGAGAGAACATCGGCCGTCGGATGAGTCCATGTATCTTTTCCGGTTTTGCCCCTACGGGTATTCTAGTTTATTTTCAGCTCTAGGGGTAGTTTAGTCTTTTGGGTTGAGAGTTGTTGGGGTTAAATGCCCCCTCTCCCTCTCTCTCTCCTTTTGCCTGGACAGTACGCCACCTCCCCCTCTCTGGTGTCCTCCTCCTCTTCCTCTCTGTTCTTCCTCTTCTTCTCTAGGGGTAGGATTAGGAGTATGGATTTTTGAGTCTTTGTACTGAGATTGAATGGGAAATGAGGCCCTTCCCTCCTTGTACCCTCCGGGGATTTGATTTCTTTTCAATCTCATTCATCTTGTGCTTTGTTTGTGATGTTTTTTGGTTTTTGTTTGTGTGATCATGAAGCACGAGATTGTAGTTCTTCTCAGGGCTCTTTGAGGTGAATCCATCGCTCTTTACTTAGTGCCAAACGCCTAGGATTCACGATCTCTTTCGATTCGAAATTTTTGAGTTCTAGACAAAACCCCGTTCTTGCTCGGAATTTCCTCGATTCCTCCCAAACCATGGAGTGAATCGTCGATTCCTTTGGTGGGTATGTTCACAAGGCTTTTGTGATCGTGCCTGCAAAATTTGGTGAGATTTAGAATCGATTTGATCCTCCAATCACCAAGTTTTCCGAAGATCGCGGGCTGAAAAACTTGTTTCTGCGTCGGGCTGAGTTTCTACCTATCACCGGTTAAACCGACACTTGGGATATGTTGCGCCGGTTCAACCGGTGAGTTGGTTTTTCGCATGTTAGGGTTTTTCTGCTTTGCGTCTGGTTGCACCGATGCATTTTCTCTCATGTGCATCGGTTCAACCGTTGTTACCGAGCCAGTACTTCTCTGCTTGCTGTTTGACTCGTTACACCGACGTATAAAAATTTCTGAGCATCGGTTCAACCGTTGTTCAGTGTGATTCGTTTTGCAGTGTCTCTGGACAACTGCACCGGTGTATGAATTTTCGTTACGTCGGTTTAACCGATGCTTGGAATCTCAGGTTTGTGATCCCTCTGGACAACTGCACCGGCGTCGGTGTTTTGATTTTGTCGGATCATCCGGTGTGTTACACCAGTTGAACCGACGCTATTCAAACCCATCCGTCGGATCAACTGGTGCCCACTTTTTGATCGCTGCAGGCTCTGTATCATCGGTTTGACCGACGTACTCAATCTTTTGTGCGTCGGATCAACAGGCGCTATATACCTTGCTGTTTTTCGCGCTGCTTTTCGGTGTTTGCTTCCGCGTTGGATCTTGTTTGTTCCTAGAGCTTTCTTGTGTTGGTGTAGCTCCTCCATAACTATTCTACACTGTGCCTAGGACACTAGGGTTGGGCGTATACTTCGGGACTAAACCGTTCTTTCTGATTGCAAGAAATTTTAATCGGCTCCCATTCACCCCCCTCTGGTCGCCTTTCGGTCCCTCAGATGCAGCGCCCAATGATGAAGATTTCCTTCCACTCTGCCCCCGCTTCAGTACTTCAAAACCGAGGCCGCCGCCTCGTCTTTGCTTTCCCCACCCTGCCGCATCCTTCCTCTTCTAGGAAGCCCTAGAATGGAGCACACCGCCTTGTCCCCTGCGGAGATGCCGGCCGATTCGAGCTACTGGGCCGAATCGCATAGATCCGATATGTTGGAGTGGGTTGACATGAAGGAGAATTCCCATGACGATATGCTGGTGGTACCGCCGGTATCGATAATCCGGTACAGAGGTATGTTGTTTCTTGATGTCCTCTCCTTGCCTTTGGAGCTTGGGTTGGGATCTACATGTTTACTCTTTTGTGTCTTGTGTGTCTGGTTTTAGATTGAAGCCATGTAGAGGAATAAAATTAATTTTTGTTGACAGAGATATGGTGGATACTCTTATGTGGTTCCCCCACCTTGCGATTTTGGGTCCATAATTCGAAGGGTTCTTTTTGTCGCTGCGTTTTCTTCGTCCTATGATTCTGAGATCTAATTACTTTTCGTCGTTGCTGTCATGTCAAGATCTTCTTGAGAGAGCATGGGGATGGGAAAGGTTGCTGGCCAACCTTCATGGTACTTTAGTTTGGCACGAATATAAAAGGTACGTTGAGGAGTATTTGCAGCACAACGCTGCCAAAGTTGCTGCTGGCAAGGATGCCCTGCCTGCTGCAGCCAAACGGGTAAACTCCTCTTGCCTCTTGTTGCTTTTGCAAGATCAAAACAACTTTGGCGTGTCCCGCTTGTTTTATCGATCCAGTTTCTGACTAAATTTTGCTTGCACTGAACCAATCCTATCTAGTGTATCGAGTTTGAGAAAAGGCTTATCAGGAGCTGCGGTCTACTTCTCGGTCTTGAGGGCATCTCCCTGAGCTCCCAGATACAGAAACGTGCAAATCTCGTCCAATCTGACGATGAATACCCTGCTGCAGCTGCGGCCTTGCTGGTATGCCTGTTACAAACTTTAACCAAACTGTGATATACCAGTCCACCTAGTTCTGGTAATAATTGAATAATAACCTCCTTTTTTTTGCACGCATTGCAAATGATGGTTCCAAGTGTATCAGAATGGAGGCTAGGTTGATGTACGAGTTTGTGAGTCGTAGTTTTCAGATCTCTGAAACGATCTCCTTAAGCAGCAAGATCCGGCGTTGTGCCTCAAATCTTATGCTCTACAAGGGTCCTGAATCTGCCGTTGCTGCCGGTGTCATGGTGGTATGTGCCTGTGCCTTGTGGTACTATTCATTTTATGCTAACAAGCTCCTTATAACCAATTGCAAAAACGATGTATTAGGGTGTTGCAACAGAGGTTCAGATCATTCTTGACTCAGTATATAGTGGGAGCCCTAGTGTAGTCTTGGACTATTTTGATTCTCATCACATTCGTGGAAGGATTGCAGCTTCTTTGACCAGACTTGAGCAAGAACTTGCTTGTAATGCTGGTGTTGACACAACAGAGAAACCTATAGGGTAGGTTCTCAATAATAAATGATTTTGTTCATCTTGATTGCATCAGTTTAGTGACATTTGATTATTCTCATGCATTGATTGGTTCAGTACTGGTGGAGGTCTGGACTCTGAAGGATCCAGTTAGATGGGAAACTCTGGAAAGGAAATGGATGGCCAGGACGGTGAAAAGGGCAATGAGAAGATGAACAAGAACTTGAACGATGAGACAGACTCTCCAGAGGAAGTTGGAGAGGACAAAAAGGAAGTCAAAGCTGCGGGAGAAGAGATGTTGAAGGACTATGAAAATGGTACAAAGGGTGAAGCTGGTAAGAACACATCATATCAGTACTCCTATGATCCTTTTGTTCTGTGGAGGGCCTTAGCGACATGCGTTGTTTGACAGGCTTGACAGTTGTCAGCGAAAAGTGTGAAAGCCTTACTTCAGTGTATGGAACATAAGGTGGAGCTAAGATCAAGCCACGTTATGGAATGCTGATTGAGGTTAGTGGAGAGCCAGATGAAATGTTTCGAATTACAAAGTCTTTGCACACAACAGTGCCTTTATGTTATGGAATAGACAGTGTACATGTTATGGAATGCTGGTTAATTATCTTGTTGCATGCCTTGTGCAATTAGTATATTGTCCACTTTTTTGTTGATCATTTTAGTATTTTTGTTGATCATTTTCGTTGTCATAGGAGTGGATACAATGGCTCTCATTACCATGTTTGGTGTATTTTTTTTACATTGTTGTAATTCGGTTTCCTTATTACCACCATTTAATTTTCCTGATGTCAGACATGATTCCATCCAACTATTTTACTCGCAGGTCAAATGGATGAAGCCACAAGCGGGATGTACTTCCTACGAGGATTTTGGAGTAAGCATAAGGCTGCTTTTGGGCAGCAGAACCTAGTGCTGCTGTGGCTCCAAGAGTTTAGTCGTGTTAGAGAGTCCAGTCCAGTACTTTTATGCCGCTTCGTCTCCTGTCAGTGAATGTTTAGACAAATTCTAAATACCGAGTTGGCTCATCATGTGAACTGCATGCGTACCCGGTTTATCATGCCCAGTTCTGTACCTCTGCATTCCATTTGCGTTGCTGCTTGGTAGAAGTAGAATCCGTATTGCTGTTTGGAACGATGCCACATTGCTTTTGGGAAATATACATTTTTCTGACGTGCCATCTATTCCGACTATGGGAATATTGCGTTGCTGCTTGGTGGAATCCTCTGAATTCGACATGGTTTTATTTATTGAACCAATGTACTAGTATTCAGGTTATATCCATTGATCCTATAAGAGTTTCCCCACGATTGGGGGAGAATTTCTGATCCCACTGTACTGATCCTGAGATGCATGTGTCATCTTTGGATTTTCCGGCGAGGATGGTTCCAAAATTTTGCCCTGTCCTGAGAGCAAGCAGATCCGCGATAGGATAGGATCCATGTTAGTGACTCAAATGCAGAGGCTGAACGGCAGAGGAACCGGCTGGGGGCCTGCTGAGCGGCGGCAAGCAGTGCCTCTCAGCCGCGCGCACCCCGCCGTTCTGATTTGATTTAATCGGTGGCCCTCGCATTGCATGGAGCGCAGGAACAGCCGCACACTGCGCGCCAATGCCGGCAACGGCCGCGAGCGCAAGGACCTCGACGTCGCGGTGGTCAAGGCCACCGCCCACGTCGAGCGACCGCCCAAGGAGCGCCACTTCGCCGGTGAGATTAAAGATTCCCTCTCTATCAGCCTAGGGTGCCACCCATCGCGACCATCGATCTCTATTGTTCCTACCAATTTGCTCGTTGTCCCTGCAGCGATCTTCGCCGCCACGTCCGCCTCCCGCCCGCTAGCCGACGTCTCCTACTGCGTCCATACACCTGCCGCCATTGCCACCCATGTGGGTGCTGCCGCACCCAGGCCCAAAAAGAAATCAATTGTGACCCCTCTGGCACAAAACGCAGCATCCACAGCCCAGCAGCTATCCCAGCCCACACACCTCAGCAACAAGACGTATTTTCTTTTTTATTTTATTTTATTCTTTTACTATTTTGCAAAACTAATTGCGTCTGATGAATTTTTTTAAAAAATAGCACTCAACTGCCTAATGAAACGATGGTAATCAACGGCGGCGTGCTCAACCGCGTTTTGGTCACCGTCGTGGAGATCTAGCGATTCGGCTAGCACTTTTGCACTTTTCTTACACGTGTTCGGGTACGTGGAGGCTGTAAGTGTGCGTGTCCTTTCGGATCAAGCCACTCTATTCTGCTGGAACCAGTCAGCAGTATTTTTCTCTCACACCAAATTAGCAACAGCCACCAGCACCAGCCAGCCAACAATATTTTACTCTCAAAATAAATCAGCACCAGCCACCAGCCGCAGCCGCCATTGCTTGTTCTTTTTGCTTTTTGAGGGTGAACTTGTAAGCTGGTTTATATAATATATAAAGTATAAAAAAATGATTGAGCCCGCCATGGCAGTAAGCAGGGTCAATTGTTCTGAATTTTTGCCTTTTTTTACAATTTCTTAATTCAGAAGTATCTACCCCAAATCTGTTGCACATATTAGTTACAAGAACTATATTTGAAGCTCCAAACAAGATTTGATCTTCAATAATTCCCTAAAATAATGGAAAATTTACTGACTGCAGTGTCCACTCAGCCCACTGCAATTAGTGAACTCTCCTATATTAGGGAATGGGAATTAAATTGAAATTCATGGCTCCACTCTACCTTCTTTTATCAAGATCTCTCACTACAAGAGATTTGACTATCCATGATGATCCATTATCATCACAAAAAATATGGGTTTTCGTTATAGAAGCTTAATAGTGACATTTAGCCTGCGTCATGAGAATCGTCATAGAACGACCGTCACAAAATAGTATTGGTGACGTTCTTCACAAAATCGTCATAGAATGGAACTAGTTTGTGACGATTCACTTATCGTCATTCAAACATACTTTATGACAATTTCTATAACATCATGTAATGTATTTTATGACGATTACATTATCATCACTAAATTTATACATTCTATGACGATATTTTTTATCATCCAATATCGCCAAAGCATCACAAATCCTCTGCATACATAGCTATTCTGTGACGAAAATATCTCCACATTGTCATAAAAGGTTATCCAAATACACGTAGATGACAAATGAAAACCATTCAAAAGAATAAATATATATATTAGACAATCATCCTAGAATTCTTTTACTTATACAAGACCAGCACTTGGTCACAAGTATTCACCACCATATACAAATAAATATACACAAAAAGGACAGTGTGAACAAATGATCCTAAAGATGGTGGCCGCAATCATCGTTTGCCGTAGTTGATTCCAGTGTGCAGCTAACGCAAACATGGTTGACCACTGATGTTGACCATGTGAATGTCGACACTCTGCATGGTTTTCCCTGCTCACACAAACATGAATCAGTTGCATGTTTAGATACGTGAAAAGACAAGAAACCACAATATAGCTGTAACATGGTTTCACAATCCACCGCTCCTTTGAAAAAAAAAGGATATCTACTCTAATTAAGGACATGAAAAGCTGTATAGAAGTCACATAAATTGATTTTCAGATGAGATAAGCTTCAACTGAAGTAAATCAATGGAAGCCAATTGGCTTGACAGAACATCTAGTTTCACGACATGTCACATTAATGATGCCTTTTAACTAATATGTGAAATTTCTTTCAGTCATCAGAGAGGAGATTAAGGAAATGCATCTATGAATTCCTAAGATTTGGGGCATCTCACGCACATATGGCATCTCAGTGAAAGAAGCAATAGAGATTTGGGGCGAATGGAGTGATTGTTACCTATAAGCTGCCGGCGGTGCTTGAATCGTGGACAAAGTCAAGGGCAGCTTGGATTGGACATGACCCGAACTCCAAATCCTGTCACAGGGAGAGAGCATATCGTGACTCATGAGCCAAGAAAGAAACTGGATCTAAATTAAAGATCGAAATTAGTTGCAATGGATTGGGGGGATTGGGAGAAGTTGAGCACCTGCTCGGCGGCGTTCCTTGCGCCCAACGTAGCCATCCGCCATGGCGTGCGAGTACTCCGGGAGCCCGGCCGTGTACCCATTCTTGCCGCTGCGTGTGGCCCCAGCAAGCAGTGTGCGCACCTCGCCGTAGTCCGCTCGCATGCTGTGCTGCGCAACAGGCTGAGGCTGGCGGTGATGGAGGCCAGAGCGACGAGGCAGGCAGAGGGCATCACCCCGCTGCGTGCGCCGGCGCAGCGGCGCTAGGCATGGAACTTGGGGAATAGGCCAGGCGCTTGGTTCTTGGTGCTGGGGGTGTGTGGTGCTTGGTTCTTGGTACTGAGGAGGGAGAGAGAACAGACGAGGGAGCGACGAAGGGATAAGAAGGGAACGTGTGGACAGGAGCGCTTGGATTCCAAATTTTGAAGGCTGCGCGCGCAGGAGATAGCGGGGGTATTTTCAGTTCTGACGGATGGAAGGTTGGCCGCCAAAACTTTCAAAATAAAAGTTTGGCCGCCAAAATTTTAGGTGCCGAATGTAGTATGTCTGTCTTTTTTATCTGAAAATAATATGGGACTCATATTTTGCCTAAGAATTTTTCTATTAAAAAATATTTGAACTAATAATCACCTTGTATCACAAAAATATTGAACTACTAACAAATTAAATGATTCTATCAAATAGACCTAGTGAAAAATACTAATAAAAAAATTGAACTAATAATCACCTTGGTCTGTTTGGATCTATGGGTTATTTTTTAGCCCCTCCGAATGGCCAAAAGGGAGCCAAACAGGAGGGTTATTTCATTTAAGGGCTATTTTCTTGAGTTAAACTTTAGCCCTCAAAATAACTCTTGGCTATTTCTCCGAACAGGGCCCTTGTATCAATGTAGCTTGCTAGTCAATATGATAACTATGAATGTACGATGTCAGTTAACACTAAATGGGATTACCTCTTTCGTTTCATTTTTAAAACTTTTTTGGGACCTTAAAAAAGATGCATGCACCGTAACCATCCCTACCATCCTAGAGTAGCCGCTATTGCTCGTCGTTGCTCGCACACATATGAAAAGAAGTGTGTCCTTTTGAAAATAGTATTATTGAGTAAAACTATTAATAGTCTTTTTTATGTAAGCAAAGATATGAAATAAGGTTTTGTTATATTTTAGTGTGAAGAAGTAATGTTAGCTCTTAATCATATTGAGAGGGAAGACTAGGACTTCAAAGGTGTACTCTCCCTAGAAGGCTAAATGAAGAATAAGTTTGTGATGTTTGGTATTTAGTGACGAACCTACATTTATCATGAAACAAAAACGTCACTAACTATTTGATATTTTATGACAAATTTGTCATATCGTCATTGATTGTTGCATCTTTTGTGACGAAAATTCATGTTCGTCATTAAGGTACTCGTCTACCTTAGATTAGTGACGATATTGCTTAAATCGTCACAGAATGGCAGCTATTCTATGACATTTTCGTTTTTCGTCATTTAGATTTTCGTCACGGATACTCATATTTCTTGTAGTGTCTGTTTTTTTCAGGCGTCTCTAGGGCACCCAGATCAAATGTAATCGGCGATGCCTACAGGGCTTGAGGGAGCCGTTACTTATTGGGCCGGGCCGCGGAGTTACTAATTGGGCCATGAAGTATGAGTCCGGAAGCAGTTATATGGGCCGCAGCACTGGTGCTACCAGGCTCAAATCTTGTGTAGTGTGATACAGTTATGAAGGCATTGTTTTGATTACTACTCCCTCCGTTCCAAATTATAAGACATTCCAACAATCTTGGAGAGTTAAAATTTTTTATATTTGGCCAAATTTATATAATATAATAATAATATTTATTATATAAACGAAGTACCATTAGATTCTTTATTATTTATATTTTTATAGTACATCAATTTGATATCATAAATCTTTATATCTCTATCTATAATCTTGGTCAAACTTGAGATTGCTTTGACTCTCCAAGATTCTTGGGATGTCTTATAATTTGGAACGGAGGGAGTACTAGCTTACTGCTAGAGGAAAATACGTGCAGAGCAAAGTTATATTGTGGAACTTCTTTCAAATGTAAATGTGTTGAATGCACGGCAACTAAAAAAACAACTCTCTTGTCTGTTTTCACGAAGTAGTAGGTGCGTAAATGTAAAATAAAACATCGCACTAGTTTAATTTTGTTGGTTATGTTTAATACAACCATCACGTGGCTCGTCGTTTTCTCTTGAACTCTCATCTTTGTTTTGCAACAAGTTTGTGTACATCATTTGATAGGTGATGGGAATTGTTTCCATTATTATATTAAAACGTTCGCAAAAAAAATATTAAAACGTAATAATTTATAGCACAAAGGTCAATTAAGATGTTCTATAAGTACGTGTGCTTATTAAATCGCTGGCTCTTCTATAGTATCTTAGATATACCAACTCACCGTTGCATATGCGATATATAACGTGTCTACACTCTAGTTTATCTACCACTTGTTTGACGGGCAAAAACCATTGACACTATTCATAGGAAGAATGAATTTACAACAACAATAATGAACGCAATACAGCGATGAATAGCGCACAAAACGAGAGAGGCATGCGCCCTATCGTCTCGTGCAGTTACAACTAAACATCATGGCTTTAGCAAGAAGCCGATGATATACTCTAGTTGACGATGTAGCACTTCTTTCTGATCTCGCCCTGGGCACCGGTGAGCACGCCGACGTTGCCCATCTTGATCATGGACTCACCGAAGTCCTCGAAGAACACGTCGTCGAACTTGCCGGTGGCGATGCGCTGGACGTACTCCCTGGTGGTGGCGTCGGCGAGGAGCGCGGCGTCGGACTGGAAGAGCCCCCGGCGCTTGGCGACGTGGCGGTAGTAGCTGGTGTCGAAGGTCTTGTAGCTGCCGGGGTCCATCTCGGACAGCATGGCCTTGTCGTCGACGCTCTTGCAGCGCGTCCTCAGCCTGTCGGCGTACTCGCTGTCCAGGGTTGGGTCGGCGCTGTAGGCGCTGCTGAAGTTGTAGAGCCGATCGGCGTACGACGGGCAGTGCGCCGTGCCGAGGGTGTGCGCGCCGGAGAGCACGACGAGGTCCTTGAGGTCGAGGCCCTTGGAGGCGAAGATCTTGGCGAGCAGCGGGACGTCTCCGTTGGCCGGCGGTAGCTGGTCGGCCGCCTCCGTGGCGCTGGACACGCTGCCGTCTCTTCTCCCCAGCGCGACGGGCCAGAAGGGGCCCTTGGCAAGCACGACGGCGTCGCGCGCCATGAGGGTGAGGACGTCGGCGCAGGAGACGGTGTTGGGGCAGGCAGCCTCGAGCTTGGCCTTTACTCTGTCCACGGAACTGAATCCCCGGAGGCTCTTGTTGGGTTTGGCGTCTCTCTCGGCCAGGTTGCCCTCCGTGGAGTTGAGCAGGACAGACGCGTCACAGCCCTGCAATTTTGATTTGTAAGCGCAATGTTCTGTCAGTTCTAAATTTCCATGGTGATCGACCAGTGGTATACGGTGCAGACATGAATTACTAGGCATGGCAATAGTACATGTTCATGTAACTTACCCTGACGAAGCAGTCGTGGAAGTGGAGCCTGAGTAGCGGGCCGGCGAGGCTGGGCGCGGCGGCGGTGATCTTCTCCATCTCCTCTCGGACGATGGCCTCGACGTTGGGGCATGTCTTGCTGTAGTAGCCGACCTCCAGCTGCGCCGCCGCCGGCGAGCTTCCTGCTAGCAGCAGGAGGGCCACAGGGAACACTAGCAGCACACAAGGCTTGATCGCCATAACCATGCAACTGATTGCTCAGATTGTTTATGGCGGATCAAGCAAGAATGCTTTGACTAGCAAGTGATCAAACAAGGGCTGCAATGTGTGGATGGATGGACATGTCGTCCTCCCAACTCGATGCATTTATACAGCTGCTCCTAGCAGCTGCCTGGTTACCATGACTTGCGTGTGCTGTGGCGTGACAACCTGTTCCTATGCGCCCGCAAGCCATGTGATGCTAACTGCCATCTCAAGTTCTCAACAGACAATCGCCTCCACAGAAGGAAGGGAAAAAAATGCACGTCCTGATGAATGGAGGTGTTGACGCTTGGCTCCAAGCGAGCAGGTCAATACGAAGATAAGAGGCGGCGCGGCGCTGATGAAGGCCCGCCAGTTCACGGCCGCGTCGACCGTAACATGGCTCGTATCTACACCGTGAGAAGCCCAGCCACACCCAGCTTGCAACAATTATCCGTCGCCAAGTTATTATATTTACATTTTTTTAGATTAAGATTATATTTACATATATACAAATATAATTGAGGGATCATATAGATATATATTATATATATAATGCATCGAGGGGAAATGGGGAATAACACCCCATGTGAGTCGCCAATGATTTGGGCCGTAGCTGAATATGATAGTGTGGAGATGGATGGCCCTGTGGCGCGGAGGAATTCTTGGGTGGCGGCATCTGGTCGTGGCGTAACCTACGTGAACGTTACGAAAGATCACATGTTCTCCGCAGCACTGGCCGGTACAGGTTGACCGTGGCCACTTTGGCTCTTGCGCGTCATCGGCCGGGGAATGTTAGTTTGGAGAGTGAACATCCGGATGATTGCTTGCATTGCTTACCGGTTTGATCAAAGAAAAAGCTGGGCTTTGTGTGCGGACGGCGCAAAGGACAATGTAGGAGCTAGACCAGGCTAAATTTGCTCAGAAACTTCGTGAACAAGTGGGATGTTTATTTCGTGCTCAACAGACCAGCAGGAAATGCTTCGATTATCCCTCCGTAAGCACGTATATATACCAACAACCTCGCCAAGCCAGCATTGTCGCATACTCCATAGCACGTTCCCCCGTGGAACATCAACAACACAAGTATGGGTTGAAAGCATTCACCGCGGCAGCATCTCGTTGCTCGACTTGCAATATGGGGGTAATCAATTTTCGTCCAAAAATGTTGAGCTCCAAAATGTTATATATTGTTCAACTCTGATTATATATGAACCTTTAGTTTTTGCTTCACAATTTCAACCTTTGACTCAAATAAAATGAGAGGTTTAAAACATAATTACTGAATTTTAAACACACAAACCTCACTATATATATCAACTTAAGAAGAATAATTTGACTATAAATATAATTGCAAAAATTTGGAAAACAAACTTAAATTTACCTGGATTTTTACGTTTCTATCAGCTCATCAGAGTTTCAAGATGATAGAGTTATACAGAATAACTAGAGGCAATCAGTTTTATAGAGATGATATATATGTTTTCAGAAAAAACAACTCTAAAGATTTTTTTAAAAGAAATTGAAAAAAATACATTCCTAAGAAATCTTGGAAAGCTTTTCATAAAATCATGAAATAATTTTGCACAAAACAGTAAAAAATTCTCAAAAAACAATCTCTTATTTCTTTTTCAATTAGCAGACCCCTCTGTATACTGATGAATAGAGAGGTTTCAAAACGTGTGAATACAATACATAGATGCTGTCAAAATACATAGATCAAAGCCCATGCCATAAGAGCTCAATCCAAGCAGCCAGAGAGCAGTTGCAAGGCCGCAGGGTGGTTTGTTGTGGGCTTGTGGCCCCGTTAGCTGACTGAGAAAGACGAAATATAGGAGGCATTCTGGGCCGACCTCAGTAATGAAATCTCTTTTTTTCAATCATTGTAAAAAATCTTTAAAAAATAATTGGAAAGAGAAAAGCTGATACACTACTAAAAAAAAGGGAACGTATTAACCATTCCTAACCCCCTTCACTCCCAGGTGTGGGAACCGAGTTCCATCTGGGACTAAATGGTCCATGCAAGAAAAAAAAATATTTGCACCACGACTCGAATCTAAGACCTCTTAGATTGCGCAACTTACCACCTTACCGACATATGTGACTTGGGGTGGGATGTTTTCTTTAACTTTGAATTAACCCGTGCATGAACTATTTAGTCTCGGTTGACAGCTCCACAAGTCACGAATTTTTTCAAGTGAAATCCGCGTGCGTGCCACTAGTTGGGACTAATGTGTTCCCTCCGCCACTAGTTGCAGGCCTATCTCTAGGACTAATGTGTTCCCTGCACCACTAAACACCCGGTTATAGCCACCAACTGGGACTACTGTGTTCCGCCCTGCGCCACTGGTTGCAGGCCTATCTCTGGCCGAGATTCATAAAGAAGATCAATGTTTAGTGATATAGAGGGAGAGGGATTATATATGCCTGCCGACTCCGCTAGGCACGTATGCCATTGACACCCTAAAACTACCATCCATCATATCTGACAATATGAGAGCGAAGGGATACCAAGGGAGACAAGGATGTTGTATCTAGCCATTGTAATTTTTGGCAGCCCAGCATATGAGCTGAGCCCCGAGCGTGAGCTATACTGAGTTGGGTCAGGGGTGGAGAAAAACGAGCGGAGCGCCGGGATGCGAGCTAATAGAAGTCGTTCGCTAGCTCAGATATTAGCATGTTCGGATTTACAATCCTGAGTACTTGAGGAGGAGGGATGTCACGAAAGTGATTGCTGGATTTATGATGGAAGAGAAAGAATTCTGGGTCTCACGCCATGCCACTAGGGGCTAAGAAGCAGGATCAGACGTCGTATTGAGTTAATGAAAGTTGAATAAAAAAATGATTTTCCATGTTTTGAAATTGTTGGCGCAAATTTAGGGTCAACACACGAGATGCACTAGTGCGTGCAGCAAGCAGAGGCGCACATTACAGTGCCGCTATTCAGACCGGTCACACAAGTAGTGTAGACCGATCAGACCGGTGATCGCCGAGCAGCCGACGATAACCAACGAATGCTTGCCCAGGAGAACCCGTCAGGACAGGCGCACGTAGGGTTGTTCTAGGGTCGGCAGGCCATCTGAAACTCTCTCAATCGATGTAGAGACAATAGAGGAACAACAACAAGTAGTAGATTGGAAAAAACTAGGGCAAAACAAAAAGATAAAAATTGTATATTTGATCGATTGAATACTCTTATCGGCCGTGGCATTCTATATTTATAGGATGGGGAGGTTTTTCCCTGCAAGAAATCTCTTTACAAATCTAAATCTATAAATTTCTTTAATTACACTCATATTCCATTTATACCGGTCAGACCAATTGGTCCAAAGTATCCAGGCCTATGTTCGGAGTATCCGGGCCAAAGTTTAGACGTCCAAACCCGTGCCCGGAGTATCTGGGCGTTTATCTGGAGTTTTCGGGCTCCCTGGTCTTGTTGCCAATTTTGGTCGTCAACAGAAATTTTAAATATTGAATTAAGATTTGGAAAACTATTTTTGAAGTTGAACATTCTTACTAAAAGTCGTATTCTTGATTATTCTTATTACAAAAATCATTGATTTGATTTAATATAAAAAGACATTCAATTTCGACCAATAATTGAATATGTAAAATTGTTGTCTGATTTTTTGTATACGGCTTCATAATTCGAATACTCAAAACGTTGACTTGTCAACTGAAACAGGAAACACATATTTGCCTCCACTTGCCTGTAGCCAGGTGGGCAGTGAGATCATTGAACACCTACATATATACATGCCATGTTACGGTCTAAGCGCACAGGAACCGTCCTCGTTCAGTGCCGTTTACGTTCCTCCTCTACCTGAAACATTGACCTGTTCATTTAGTTGTTGCACGTCAATCCTATAAATCATTGACCTTAAGCCTTGTTTAGTTCGCGAAAATTTTTCAGTTTTTGGTACTGTAGTACTTTCGTTGTTATTTGGTAGTTAATATCCAATCATGGACTAATTAGATTTAAAAGATTCATCTCGTCATTTATAGTTAAACTGTGTAATTAGTTATTTTTTCAACTACATTTAATGCTCTATGCATATGTCTGAAGATTCGATGTGATATGTACTATAGAAAAGTTTTTGGGGGCCTAATAACGTGAATTTGTTTTACGTCGGCGATTATGTTGAGATGGATGTTGGCAGTTAGCACATGCATGAACGCAGGAACAGGTTGTCAGACACTGTCTACGAGCAAGTCAGCACAAGCAGAACCTCTATAAATGCAGGGAGCGAGTTGCCTTGTCATCCATATCATCCAGGCCCTAGTTCCCACCCCGTAAAAAAAAACGTCACATCGAATATTTCAACTGCATGAAGGACTAAATGAAGTCTATTTACAAAACTTGTTTGTATGGATGGGCTATAAATCGCGAGACGAATCTAATGAGCATACTTAATCAATGATTTGCAACATTGATACTATAGTAATCATCCGCTAAATATTGATTAATCATGGATTAATTAGCATCATTAGATTCGTCTCGCGATTTACAACCCATCTGTGCAAAAAGTTTTGTAAATAGACTTCATTTAGTACTTTAAATTAGTAAGATTCCATCGCAAATTTTTTTTGCAAAACATCTAAACACGGCCCCCAGTCATTTTATCCTAGATTTCTAGAACATTCTTGCTGTGATCGCTCAGTTAAGGCTGATCTCGATCCCATGGCGGTCAAGCCTAGTGCAATGATGCTGATACCTTTGGCACTCTTGCTTCTTGCGCTCAGCTCGTCAGCAGTGGCTCAGCTGCAAGTCGGCTACTACAGCAAGACATGCCCGAACGTTGAGGCCATCGTCCGCGAGGAGATGGAGAAGATCCTCTCAGCGGCGCCCAACCTCGCTAGCCCGCTCCTAAGGCTCCATTTCCACGACTGCTTCGTCAGGGTAAGTCGCGTTTGTTTAGCATCTGTTGAAAAAATTTTCCATGATCAGCAAGTCGGCCTGAGTACTGAACTACTGATAACAGCCAATGCTTGCAATGCAACTCGAAACTGCAGGGTTGTGACGCCTCTGTCCTGCTCAACTCCACCGAAGGCAACCTGGCAGAGAGGGATGCAAAGCCAAACAAGAGCCTCCGGGGCTTCGGTTCCGTGGACAGGGTGAAGGCCAAGCTCGAGGCAGCCTGCCCCAACACCGTCTCCTGCGCCGACGTCCTCACCCTCATGGCGCGCGACGCCGTCGTGCTTGCCAAGGGCCCCTTCTGGCCCGTCGCGCTGGGGAGGAGAGACGGCAGCGTGTCCCGCGCAACCGAGGCAGCCGACCAGCTGCCGCCCGCCAATGGGGACGTCCCGCTTCTCACCAAGATTTTCGCTTCCAAAGGCCTAGACGTCAAGGACCTCGTCGTGCTCTCCGGCGCGCACACCCTCGGCACGGCGCACTGCTCGTCGTACGCCGGTCGGCTCTGCAACTTCAGCAGCGCCTACAGCGCTGACCCAACCCTGGACAGCGAGTACGCCGACAGGCTGAGGACGCGCTGCAAGAGCGTCGACGACATGGCCATGCTGTCCGAGATGGACCCCGGCAGCTACAAGACCTTCGACACCAGCTACTACCGCCATGTCGCCAAGCGCCGGGGGCTCTTCCAGTCCGACGCCGCGCGCCTCGCCGACGCCATAACCAGGGAGTACGTCCAGCGCATCGCCACCGGCAAGTTCGACGACGTGTTCTTCGAGGACTTCGGTGAGTCCATGATCAAGATGGGCAACGTCGGCGTGCTCACCGGTGCCCAGGGCGAGATCAGAAAGAAGTGCTACATCGTCAACTAGACGAACTTGATTGTAACTGCAGGTGTAGGTACAATGCATGTCTGGCTGTTTTAATCACTGTTCTGTTTTAATCAAAACTGTCATGGATTAGTATTGATTTTATTGGATGGATTTGTGGTGGATTAGGGATTGGAGATAGAGAGGAACAGGAACTAGGAAGAACACCGAATGCGGAAATTCTGGATCGGGTTCCCTCTCGATCTTTCTCAGGTCATAACTATTTGAGATTGAAACTTTACATTTTAGTCCCTATGAAACATCTATTTTATAAATAGATACCAACACTCCCCCCTCAAGATGGGGCAAAGACGTCATAAAGACCGATCTTGCTACAAAATGTAGAAAATATTTTTACAAGTAATCCTTTGGTCAATACATCAGCTACCTGACTAGCTGATTTTACATAGGGTAGACAAATTACTCCCCCATCCAATTCTCTTTAATAAAGTGACGATCGATCTCAATATGTTTTGTTCTATCATGATGAACTTGATTGCTGGCTATATCAATAGCTGCTTTGTTGTCATAGTATAGCATCAAGGGTCTATTTTTAAATAATCTCAATTCAGTTAGAAGAATCTGCTATCACAATAACTCGCACACATCATGAACCAAAGCACGAAGCTCTGCCTTAGCACTTTGCTTTTTACTTCGCCAAGCAACAAGATTACCTCCAAGGAAGGTACAATACATCCAAAGAACCTGCCCAGTCTGCATCAATATAGCATTCAACTTGCATGCTTCCTTGTTTAGTGTATAAAAGACCCTTCCCTGGGATGCTCTTAAGATATATAGATGGCATTCATATGAGATGATCTGGGATCATGCATAAATTGACTCACCACACTTATTGCAAAAGCAATATCAGGTCGAGTATGAGAGAGATATAAAGTCTTCCAACATATCTTTGATAACATTCTTTATCCACTGGAGTACCAACGTCTTTATTTAAGCGATGATTTTGCTCAATAGATGTGGTTTCGGGACAATATCCTAGCATTCCAGTCTCCTTTGGTAGATCTACAATATATTTTCGTTGGGATAGAAACATCCCCATTGGTCCACATAAGATTTTCATTCCAAGAAAATATTAAATATTTCAACTGCCCCAAATCTTTTACTTCAAACTCTTGAGCAAGATATTTCTTCAAATCAGCAATCTCAGTGATATCATCCCCAGTAATCACAATATCATCCACATACACTTTTAGAATTGCTACCTTACCTATAGCATGTTTAAAGAATAGTGTATGATCAACATTACTCTTGATATAGCCTCTTTTGAGTATTGTATTCCTAAAGCGGTCATACCAAGCTCTAGGGGATTGCTTCAACCCATATAGAGATCGACGTAATCGAAGTACTTTCCCATTTGTTTGACTTGTTTCAAAGCCGAGTGGTATATGCATATATAGTTCTTCATGAAGGTCACCATGAAGGAAAGCATTTTTAACATCCATTTGATATATATCCAATCCAAGTTGACAATACAAGATATAAGCATTCTTACCGAATTCATCTTAGCAATAGGTGCAAAAGTTTCATCATAGTCGATCTCATAAGTTTGGGTGTATCCTTTTGCCACAAGACGAGCTTTATACTTCTCAACCTTTCCTTCAGGTGTATGTTTAATGGTGAAAACCCACTTGCACCAACAGGTTGCTTACCTTGCGGTAGATGCACAAGCTCCCAAGTTCTATTCTTCTCCAAAGCTCTCATCTCTTCCAGCATTGCCTCCTTCCTCCTTCCACTTAGGATCTTCTTTGGCTAATTTCCAGTTAGTGGGTATAGATACAAAATCAAGAGATGCAACAAAACTCTAGAAGGATGGGTTACAAAACTCATAGGAGATAAAATTGGAAATGTCATGCTTGTAATTTTTAAGGTATTCTAGAATATTAAAAGATCTAGTTGGCTTCCTTACAGCTATAGGTTGATCATTTTCAGGAGTGGGATGAGTAGACAATTGATTATCTCCTTGCTCTAGAGTACTAGATGGAGCATTAGGACTAAGAGAGTGTGAGTTGGTACCTGGGTCCTCGTGCATAAGAGATTCTTTATCTCGAGAAGGCAGACCACTCTGTATATCTCCATGACAAGGATTATTACTCCCACTCTCACTATCATTATTAATTTCCTCCCCCTGACTATCAACCAAATTATCCCTAAAGGAACCAACTGAAGGAGGAACAAGAATATAGCTAATTGATGGAGAAACAAGAACAGAGCCCATGTGACTACCTCTACTGACACTCTCCCGCTCTTGTTGTCCTTCAGGTAGAGAAAGAGTGACTCTAGTGTCATTGGTCGGCTCATATATAATAAGGTTCATATTCACGAAATGTCACATCCATACTTACAAAGAAACGATGTTCCGATGGACACCAACAATGATAACTCTTTTGAGTAGGAGAGTATCCAACAAAATCACATTTAACAACACGAGGGTCAAGTTTTCTAACATCATTTCTGTAGTCATGAACAAAGCAAACACATCCAAAGACTTTTGGAGCAACAATAAAGTCATTCGAATTCAAAAGTAACTCAGTTGGAGATTTATTGTCAAGAACTCGAAGAGGCATACGATTAATTAAATAAGTAGTAGTCTTTACTGCCTGTCGGTGTTTACCGCCAAGCCTACTCAGGGATACCCTTAGCAGTAGGGTTTGTAGGTAGGGATCGACTGCTCTAGAACTCGATGGTACAAGGAACACAAAGATTTAGACAGGTTCAGGCCGCAAGTTTGCGTAATACCCTACGTCTTGTGTGGTTTGTATTGCCTTAGGTGTTGATGATTGTTTGGAGGGGGTCCCTGGCCACCCTTATATATCCGGGGGATAGGGTTACATGGAAAGTCATAGCCGAGTACAGTTGGAGTCCTACTACAACATAATCGGGTAGTTTCCTTTGTACTGCAGCTAGTTCTATGTCTATTCGGGTAGTTACAAAAGAGGTAAGGTACATCCATGAGCTATCCCTTACTCTAGAACATTCTATGTCTATAAGCGGTCCCGCTGTCCCGGGTCTGACAAGCCCCCGAGCTCTTCGTATCCGAGTCCTGCAGGCGTCGAGTACTTGGCTGGGCGTCTTCGAGTACTTCAAGTAGTCAGAACATCCTTATGGTTGCTTCTGGTCCTTTCTTCTGATACGTCGAGTAGTCCTTCAAGTACTTCTATTTGCTTCGAGGCTGTGAGGTGCTCAAGCCCTGAAATCTTGATCATATATGGTGCGCGAAGTAGTCGCGCTCCATATGAAGTAGCCCCCGAGCCTTAGGTTGAATCGCAGAATCAAGCTGAGGGTCACTTCAGACTATTTTCCAAAAAAACTTGAAAAATAAGTCTCTGATGCCTGTATCCAACAGCCCCCGAGCCTTAAATTAAAATCTCTTTTGCTGTGAGTAGCCCCCAAGCGTAGATTTGGAATTAAGGATTTAAGTCGTGGCATCAGATTTTATCCTTCAGATTATTTGTAGGATTCATCAGATCCGGAATCTGAAAAGACCTCTTTTTCGGGTAAAATCCCTAATATGATACAATTGGATCCGCCACACTGATTGCACCCAAAATAATTTCAAGAATAAAACCCGGGATGTACGGCTCTTTATTCAGTTCTCACATGAGACGTTGCTATTGTGAGAATCTGCATTATTGCAGATTTGACTGCATCTGTGAATGCTACCATGATGCATCCGTGAAACGTGCACTGTTAATTCACGGGTTCTCCTTCAGTAAGTCTCCTTGTGTCTATAAAAGGCAGGAGGGAGGCCCTTGCCAGAAGCACCAAAGTGTAGCGGCCATGGCTTTTCTTTGGTGTTCTTGCTCTCGCCCTCCTGAATTTTGTGTAGTTCTTTCCAACAAAAGATGCTAGAAGAGAACTTGGGAGTAACAAGAGAAGTCTCTGCTGCCTCCTCCTGCATCCCTAATGCCCTCATCGGATCCATGCTGGACATCATGTCCTTGCATCTTCCAATGAGGTAGTTTTGGTGTCACTGAGTTGAGTCTTGTTGTGTCACATCCTTGGGATTGTCTGTTTCTAGGTGCCCAAGAACTGACATCTCTGGCGGGGAAGCTTGATCTTGCCACAGAGTGTTCAGAGAGAAAGAGAAATTTCTCTGCAAGATGCTACAAGAGGACTTGCGAGGTGATTACTATAACCTGTCTCCATACTCTTGTAGCTTATCTCCCTGAATACAAATATCTTTATTCCCGAAATGGGAATAACAAGTTTATACTTTGTCACGGCCTCGGGCCGATCTAGCTGCAGTCTGCTTCTCAGGAAGCCAAGAAGTGTGCGTGCAGACCCGAGTCGTTTGTAAAGTTATGTAAAAAGTACTCGAGTTGTAGTGTCGAGTAGTTGTACTATGCCGAGTACTTATCCTTGTTTTGGAATTTAATCCCAGTTAAGGAAAAGAATGTCAAGTAGTCGACTAGGGATGTGAGTGTTTTCTTTTCCAGAATGTAATCTCTTTTAAATCCTGTTATTTTCGCGATTTGCAACGGACTGTTGCCCTGTTGGGTGTTTTTACCATGTTTCCACTGCCATTATAAAATGAAGCGGTAACTTAGGTTTTACCCCAACAGCCGCCACTTAGTTTTACTGCTTTAGATCTGTCTTTCTGCTTTCGAACTCCCAGATCCAAAGTTCTTGCTTCATTTCGAACTCCCGGATGGCCCCCAAGAAAGCGACCAAGGGGAAGAGTGTGGCTGCAGAGCCAACCCGTGATGAGGGTTGGAACACAAGTAAGTGTTCTCAATCTGACTTAGATTCTTTGGTGTCGCAGGGTCTTTTAGTTCCCAAATCTGTTATCCAATGGCGTCCTGCCTTGGGTTCAGATCATCCGTATGAAAATACGGGGGAAATTATTTCTTTCACCTCATACTTGGAACGAGGATTGGGGTTTTCTTGGTCTTTTTTCTTTTCTGGGCTCCTGCACTACTACAAGATCCAGTTGCATCATCTGACCCTAAATTCCTTTGTCCATATTTTCATCTTCGTGCATTTATGCGAAGCTTTTTTGGGCATCGAGCCCCATTTTAGCTCTTTCGCTTTCTTTTTCATTTGAAACCGCAGCCCAACAGATTCGTCTTAGATGTAGTAGGGGGCGCGGGTCTCCAACTTAGGCAAAGGAAGGATAGAATGTATATCCCTTAGGACCTTAGTAATAAAGTAATCGAATGGAAACCCAAGTGGTTCTATGTTGAGAACCAGTCGAGAAGTTTTCCATCCATTACTTCCGGCCCTCCAATCCAATGGCCTGAGTGGAATAAAAAACCAGTCGACGAGAGTCAAATCTCTGAACTACTCGCGTAGATTGCCATTCTAAGGCAAAATATGTTTACTGGGGAAGCAGTCATTTTTGACTGGATGAAGCTAAGAATCCAGCCATTGCAGGCTCGGGAATCGCTTGAATCCCAGTATCAAGGAACAACTGATCTGTCAAGATACTCGAAGGAAGAGATCTCGGATGATGTAGTTTTTAGTCGAATACAACGACTTCTGAAGAATGTAAATAGAATCCTAGTTGTTCCTGGTACTTTTTTTGCTATGAATCCGCCAAAGCAGGTACTTGATAAGAGTAGTCGATTCGTAGAAATCGAGTACTTTACCATAGTGTAAATCTGATAGGATTTGCTTTCTGTAGGAGGACATGGATCGCTTTAAGAGTAGTCCTTCGTTACCAGGCATTTATTCGCCCTTTTGTTCTTCTAATTTCCTCGATTTGTAAATCAAATATTAGTATGTTCATATGAGGTTTCATATAAACAGTACTGATATCCAGACATGGTTGTGCAGATGAGGCAGCATCTGGAGAAAGGAGTGATGGGGAGCACAACCCCACTCCAAGTGCTGATGCCCAGACCAAGCGCCCAAGGAGTACTCGGTCAGTGGCGAGGAAGCATAACAGCTCCTCCCATACTACTAGCGACAGGTAAGTAGCTAGTTATTTTGCAATCGAGTACCTTTTAGTTGTCGATTTGCAAGTTTTGATTTGTGTTTTTGCTTTTCTCAGTCCGGCGGCTAAGATGCCACGGACTGTATCATCTGGGGATGATACTATGGTGGGACAAACTGTCCCCTCCACCATAGTGGACCCATCAAGTGGGATCGGGGCTACTCATTCAGCGAGTAGTTTCGATATAAATAAGACCGTCGATGCGGGTAAGCTGGCCATGATTGCAAAGCCTGCCCGCAAATTTGGCATCAAGGGGTTTGCCCTAATAAGAGCTCCTGCGTAAGTTCTTTAGAACTTGTATGTGTAGGATTTGTTTTGGATATAGTAGTTTGTAACTACTTTGTCTTTGCAGAGATGCAGTCCTGGGAGAGGACGTGGGGGCTGAGAGCCACTTGGATTCTCAGCCGGAGCTGGAGAAGCCCCCGAGTACTCCTGAGATGAGTACTCATGATGCAGAGGCGATGGCCAATAGTATGCTTCTGGATTCTCCATTGCTCGATCCTGAGAGGGCCAATGAGGAGATCCCGGAGGATGGTGGAAGTAGCAAGCTTCCCGGAGTAGGAGAAGGCGAGAAACTTCCTGAGGGAGGTGATGATAGACAGCCTGCGGAGGCCCCTGCAGGTAAGCTTGTAGTGCCTTATAGAAAGGTATCCTTTTGTTTGCTCTTGATGTAATTAAGTAGCATGTTCTTCCTTTAGATTCCCAAAACACGGGGAATACTGTAGGAAGGATTGAAGAAGTGCCCAAGAAGGCTGTTGTTGTGGAGAGTACTTCCCAAGTCAGATCGGGAAGTGACTTGCCAAGAGAGAAGGTGGAGCTAGCTTTCAAGCTGCTGGAGGTAAGTAATCGAATGCTTCGAGTACTTTTAAAGTAGATCGAGTAGTCTACTGATCTTTTTGTTTTGCAGGAGGCACTAGGACGAAAAGGTGTCCAGTAGCCAGATGAGACAGAGCTGAATGCTCTCAAGGAGAGGGTTAAGACGCTCTCATCTAAGGAGACTGCTCTTGAAGGGAAGCTGAAAAAGCTTTCCCAATCTAAGAAAGGTTAGTCTTTAGCATTTGATATGCACTCGACTATTAGATCTACTTAGTGTTTATAAGATTTTCTTTCTATCGAGTACATAGCTTGTGCCAAATCTTTAGAGATTCAGGAAAGTTTGGTACTGGATTTAAAGATTCTTATGTACCGAAACGCAGATGAAATAGAGAAGCTCAAGAAGATCAAGGAGGACTCTAACTGTGAGGCAGCATCGATGCTGCAACAACTCAAGACTTTGTCAGAGTCTCGAGACTCGATGCAGCGTGAGTTCGTGGAGATGAAAGAAGTCAGAGATGCCACCCTGGAGGTAGTCGAGGCCATGGATATCCCAGTTAGAGATGGAGATGAACCACTCACGCTGGCCGGGAGGCTTGTCAGGGTGCCTGGGGCCTTCGAGAGGTTTGTTTCCCACATTACCCGCCAATACATAGGTCACGTACTTGGGCTGGTGAAATCTTATTGGCCAACCACTCTTCTGGATGCTCTTGGACAAGGAGCCAAGGCTGATTGTACTGATGATCAGTTCCGTCAGTATTTGGTGGAAACTTCCGGGGTGGCTGATCAGATTGTAGAAGTCTTGAGCAGAGCAGAGTCTTCTTAAGCTTTTCTTGTATTTGAGTTGGCGTGTGAGCCAGAAGTACTTTGAACAAATGCTGGATGTTTGTGTAAAGTCAAGTACTTGTTATGATTGTGGAATCCCTTAATGTGTCGAGTAGTTGTACTCGTGGGTCCTGAGTGTAGGCATCATTGGGCCCACTCAGTCATAATAGTAGATACGATGCATTGTATCCGTGGGTGCCTTAGGAGGCAACATATTCTCGAATCAAATCGAGTTTGTACATTTCTAAATCATAACCATAGTGCTGACCGGTTAGGATTGAATCCCGTAGGATTAACCAAGTGGGAATAGCACTTAAAGGTGTGAGAAGCCGTAGCTTAGTATGAATTTCCTTTTTTTAGGAAACATTTCCAATTAGCACGCGGCTAATATGAACTTTGTTGTCCTAATGGGGGAAGAACTCTTATTGAGTTTTTAGGAGATTTAAGAAGTTTCTCGATAGATAAGAAGACAGGAAGCTCTCGACAAATACTTAGATTACTAAGGGAGAACAGGAGTTCTTTTTGAATCTCAAGCAAGTGAGTAGTACCCGTCAAGTACTCGAGGCAAAAAGATTCTGTAACGGAGATTCCCATAGTAAACTAAGTAAGCTGGAAACTTGTGTCAACTTATTTTAGAGTATCAAGAACTTATTTGTACTCCTTGAGGGGTTTTCGTAGTTGACCATTTAGGGTAGACCTTGTTTGGTTACCCAGATAGTATGCAGCTATTTATGAAAATGGCCCAAACTACTCGATCGTATCGAGTAGTATGTCCTATTAATGGACTGGATTGATTTCTAGAATAGGACTGTTAGGATTGAACTCCATCGAGTTAACCAAGACGCGAATATTCTAGAAACATCCCAAACTTACTCGAGCAGAATGAGTAAGGTGTCCTACCTGAGGACTGGAGTAACTCTAAGGCAAGCTGTTAGGTACTAACCCCGTCGGGTTGTCCAAGATGAAGGTGCCAAAAGAGTATCCAAGATCTACTCGAGCCAGCGAGTAGGGTGTCCTTTAACCAAGGACTGGAGTAATCCGTAAGATAGAACTATTAGGTACGAACCCCGTCGGGTTGCCCAAGACGTAAATGTCGAAGGGATATCCAAAACTTACTTGAGCAAGGTGAGTAAGGTGTCCTTTAACCAAGGACTGGAGTAATCCTTAAGACAGAACTGTCAGGTACGAACCCCGTCAGGTTGCCCAAGACATAAATGTCAAAAAGATATCCAAAACTTACTCGAGCAAGGCGAGTAAGGTGTCCTTTAACCAAGGACTGGAGTAATCCTTAAGACAGAACTGTTACGTATGAACCCCGTCGGGTTGCCCAAGACGTAAATGTCAGAAAGATATCCAAAACTTACTCGAGCAAGGCGAGTAAGGTATCCTTTAACCAAGGACTGGAGTAATTCTTAAGACAGAACTGTTAGGTACGAACCCCGTCGGGTTGCCCAAGACGTAAATGTCAGAAAGATATCCAAAACTTACTCGTGCAAAGCGAGTAAGGTGTCCTTTAACCAAGGACTGGAGTAACTCTTAGGGCAAGTCTGTTAGGTACTAACCCCGTCGGGTTGCCCAAGATGAAAGTGCCGAAAGAGTATCCAAGACCTACTCGGGCAGGGCGAGTAGGGTGTCCTACCGGAGGACTAGAGTGTCTTTTAGGACAGAACTGTTAGGTACGAACCCCATCGGGTTGCCCAAGACATAAATGTCAAAAAAGCACTCGAGTGAGAACTGTAAATACTACTCGATAGCTGCTCTAATGCTGAGCAAGACTTTCGAGGTGGGGTATTGGTCATCTGAGCGAGAGCCAAGTAGTCGATATAGGAGAAATCAACTTTATTTGGGTTTGTCGAAATTACAATAACTGTAAAGTGACAAACTCTGACTCTTAAGACCTACCCCTTGCTTGTTGGACATGAGCAATGGTTTATATAACTGAATAAAACTTATTCGAAGATAGTGCTAGTCGATATGGGGGTCGACTAGATTTGGGGTAGAGCTAGTCGATGCAGAGGTCGACTAGATTTATTGGTGGGATCTCCTTTAGGAGAGGTGCCCCAAGGGCCTTGCGGTGTGAGTCACACTGGAAGATCGTGTGAGAACTCTTTGGGTGGATAAAGCACTAGCGTAGTAGTACTTTGTTGATCCTGTTTTTGTTCTGAGATGATTCAGCTTGATGCTAGGTGCGTGGTTTACCCTGAGGATGGGTACTGGTGGTTGCCGGCTTGTACTTCTTGAAAGATGTAGAAGCCTTTGGCGAGATGCGGTAGTTGGAAGAAGGACTGTATGCCTTGACTTCCTCCCGTTTCTTTCTTCTTGAGATGATGACGTTGCGCGCATCGCGCCCAACGTTGATCACACTGCGGAGGTCGCAGTTGGAGTAGTCGTAGTTGTCGCCTTGCGCCTTGCTGTTCCTGTAGGCTGTTAGCGAGGCGCTGATGCCTGAACGCCCTATTCTGGTTGAGCTGGCGATGACGTTTGTAGAGATCTTGAGCTGGATGCTGCTTATCTAGCTGGACGGTGACAGTCACCGCTGGAGGAGGAGTAGCAGGTACATCCTCCTCAGTAGTAGCTTGAGCTTTTGTAATTGTAGGAGGAGTAGTTTCCATATTGTCGGAAAGGTACTCGCTGAAATCATCAGAATTGTAGTCGTCGATTTTTAGACGCTCTGTGGGATCACCCTCAGGTTCTTCAGCGATACGAACCATGAGGATTTCATGGAAAAGGTGTTGAACTTCTTGGTCTTGTTTGCTTGACGACGGGTTTAAAGGAGTGCTCTATTGGTAGGGCAGATCCTCTAGCTGTGAGGCAGAAGCGTTGGGATCTTGTGCCTTCCTGAGGTGCACTGTCCGTCCTTGCGGCATTGCATATATAATCAAATTAGGGAGGGAGTCCTGATCGGACTTGGAGTTCTTAGCCAAGTTGGACTTGACTTGTTTACTATACTGGATTAGGTCGTCCAGTTGTTCCTCCGGGTCGGAGGAGTACTCGGATTCGGAGTCGGTTAGCCCACCGATTTTTGAGTATGTATGCTTTGGGTGAGCGAAAAGTGGTATGCTCATCTCTACACTGAGGGCGTTCTCATTCATCCAGTGTAGCCATGATTGAGTAGGAGTTAGCCCCTCAGGCTCCTTATTCCATGGTTTGTCATAGATTGAGTCGCTGGATTGTTCTGGGGCCTAGGCTTTTCCTTTTTTAAGTTTGGCTAGTTCCCAAAGAGCGTTGGCATGCTCGGTTGGTTTGGCCATGGCGTCCATGAACAACTCGACATTGTCTAACCACTCTTCAAGATCGTCAAATGGTTCAAAGTTCTCGAGACCGTTCATGAAGCGATCAAAGTCCTGATCGAATTTGGACTCGACTAGTTTCAGAGTCCGAGTGTGAGCAGGTTTCGGTGAAGGGCTTTGAGGTATCCTGGAGATAGACGGTCCCATCCGAACAAGCCGGGGGTTTGTCTCACCTGCTCCCCCGCAGATTCCTCCTCCCGATTTCTGCTCTTTGTTTTGCAGAGTACTTTCAGCCACCTTGATGCAGTTAGCAAGCTTTGAATTTACCCGATCGATCCCTGAGAGCATGTCGCCCGACCTCTTCTGCGATGGGTTTAGTGCTTTAGGGTTCTGCTGTAGCACGCAGATGGGCTGAGAGTGGTTTCTGCAAGTTTGATGCAGCTCTCTATCAATCGTGAAACTTGATCCACTCCGGCGAGTAGTTCTGAGTTTTTGATCTTAGGGTGTTTGATTGTCTTCAGATGAGCCAGGTATTTTCCGAGAGTTTTGGAAAAGTAAGGCTTTTCGGAATCAGAATTTGTGTCGAACTCGACCAAACCAAGAGTTCGGTTTTGAGTTGTCACATTTCCTGGGTTGTCCGAGTCGAGTTCGGGTGGAACTCTTTTCTCGTCGAGATCCGCGGACTCGCGGATGTCGGCGAGTTGGGAGTGGGTTTTCGATTTAGGCGAGTTAGGCGTGACAAGGTGGCTGGAAAAGCCTCCCGTTCCATCAGCCGTGCAAGCCCAGGAACCGAAAACGAAAGTCGTGCCTTCTAGCACGCTGTGGCATTGCTTGATCCGGCCATCGAATTCGTTGGTGAACTCGCCGAATCCCCTACCTAGCGCGCCAGCTGTCGGTGTTTACCGCCAAGCCTGCTCAGGGATACCCTTAGCAGTATGGTTTGTAGGTAGGGATCGACTGCTCTAGAACTCGATGGTACAAGAAACACAAAGATTTAGACAGATTCGGGCCGCGAGTTTGCGTAATACCCTACGTCTTGTGTAGTTTGTATTGCCTTAGGTATTGATGATTGTTTGGAGGTGGTCCCTGCCCGCCCTTATATATCCGGGGGGACAGGGTTACATGGAAAGTCCTAGCCGAGTATAGTTGGAGTCCTACTACAACACAATCGGGTAGTTTCCTTTGTACTGCAGCTAGTTCTATGCCTATTCGAGTAGTTACAAAAGAGGTAAGGTACATCCATGAGCTATCCCTTACTCTAGAACATTCTATGTCTATAAGCAGTCCCACTGTCCCGGGTCTGACACTGCCTCTCCCCAAAGAAATTTAGGAACACTCATTGTGAACATAAGGGAACGAGCAACCTCAAGTAAATGCCTATTTTTTCTTTCAGCAACACTGTTTTGTTCTGGAGTGTTAACACATGTTGTTTGATGTTCAATACCATTAGAAACAAGAAAATGTTCAAACTCCTAGTTAACATACTCCGTACCGTTGTCTAAGCGTAAGACCTTAATAGTGTTTCCAAATTTATTTTTAATGAGGGCATACAAATCTTTAAAGATAGTAAAAACATTACTTTTGTGCTTCAACAGATAAAGCCAAGTATACCTACTAAACCCATCAATGAAAGTCACAAACCATCTGTGCCCAGAAATAGAGTGTTCGCACATGGTCCCCAGACATCAGAATGAATCACATCAAATGGTCTATTACTTCTTAAACCCAAACTAGGATAGGGAACTCTTGTATGTTTAGCATGTTCACATGCATCACATACAAAAGATTCTTTAGGACACGCATTAAAAAGTGAAGGATAACTATGAGACATAGAAGCAAAAGAGGGGTGTCCAAGCTTGCGGTGGAGTAATAATAATTCTTGACATGGAGACATTTTGGATGCAAAAACAACTTCATCACTTCCTTCAGCAAGATAATAGAGTCCATTATGCATGGTCCCAGTCCCAAGAATTCTCCCTGTTCATAGCTCCTGAAAAGCACAATGAGAAGGATCAAACCAACCTCTAAAATTGAGAGATTTTGTGATAGAGCTAACTGATAATAGATTAATAGGGAAATCAGGAACGTGTAAACCTGGTGATAAGAATAGGGTTTTGGTGCACCGGATAGATCCACGCCCTGTTATAAGAACCATGGATCCATATGCTACACGTACTTTATCCTTACTTGAACAAGGAGTATCAGAAGTGAAAAGATTGGATGCTCCTGTCATATGGTTAGTAGCTCCATAATCAATTATCCAAGATTTATGTACATAGGCTTGAACAGGTTTTATACCTTGGGAAGTGGCATGATAACTGAAATTAGTAGAAAAACTTTGAGTAGAAGACGGGCCTTCAAAGAGTTTGAGCTTGGAGCTGTATTTGTCAAGAGCTTGAGTATCTACAATCGGAAGCTCCTTTTCGGATGCAGTATGATGGGCTCGATTCCAGTTAGCACCTTGAACTCCCCATGGCTGAGATTTTCTCCTTTTTTTCCACCCAGGTGGGAAACCATGCAGCCTAAAACACTTCTCTATAGCATATCCCTTATCACCACAATGATCACAAATTACCTTACTAGATGGAAAACCATGCAGTTTAAAGCATCTCTCTATAGTGTGCCCCTTATCACCACAATGATCACAAATCACCTTATTTCTTTCTTGATCTCCTCAGAAGATAGATGTATGGCTCTTCTTGCAGATAAGGTAGCACTAGCGTCAACTGCTTTATATGCATCCACTTTGAAATGTGAGTATTTGGTCTCACTTTTTGGTACTTGGTCCCATATTTGGAATTACCGGATACTTTACCCTAGGTATTTCTGGGTACTTCCTACCACTGCTAGAAAACTGGGCATTCGTCCCTGCACGTTAGTACCGGTCGAACTTTTGACCGGTACTAACGGCGCCATTTTATACCGATAAAAAAATTGGAGCCTATTAGTACCGACTCGTGGCTCCAGCCGGTACTAAAGAGCCGGCACGAACACTGGCGCGCAACGGCTAGGAGCCATTTAGTACCGGCTGGTGGCTCCAGCCTGTACTAAATGAGAGATTTAGTACTGGCTGATGTCTCCAGCCAGTACTAACTTGCTCACTATAAATCAGCTCGCCTTCTTCCTCCCCGAGCCCGAGCCAACCATTTCTTCACCGAGCTCGAAGTGCTTCCATGGCGTGAGAGAGGAGGTGCCGCCCATTTTTTCAATTTTTGTGGGGATTTCACTCATCCAAGTGTGTCAAAGATTTGCAACTTCATCCTCTCTTGTTTGATGGTCTTTATTCTTTGTTTATTGCTCCATATTTAGAGAAATTTAGAATTTTTAGAAAGAGTGAGTATGAGCTTGACTTTTTTGATTTATACATTGTTTTGAGATGTATAGAACTAATAAATTGAACATAGAGAAGATTTATTAGATAGTTTGAATGTGCCTTATTTCTAATGATTTTTTTCAATTATTTTCAAATGTCATGGTTAGTTTGTTAGTTTGTTTCCTTTTAGGTAGATAATTTTTTTATTTTGCAAATTAATTTTATTCAGTCTCATAAGAGTAGGTCATTCGGACTTAGAGAAGATAAGCTGCCGTTGGAGATCAAATTCTTGGTTCAACCCATCAAGAAAAAGTTTGCTCACCAGTGACTGGAACCATGTATGATGAATGGCCATATCCTTTTGACCAACAGGCTCAAACGGATGATAATAATGTAAATCTCTGTATAATCTTTTCAGTTCACCAGAATACTCAGTCACTGATTTTGTACCTTACTTCAAATGCAACAACTCATGCATAATACGAGTAGCATGCATCTTATTTGATTTGCCTGCAAATTGATTTTGTATAGTATCCCACACATATGCTACAGTAACCATTGTTTCAACTTGTTCTCTATCTATATGTTCCATACTACCCAACAACCACACAGGCACTCTGTCATTAATTTGTTTAGTCTGGGCATCCATTTCACCCTTAGCATCGCCTTCATCAGGGACTAATAACCTCTCATATCCATGAGAGCTCAAAATTAATCGAGTATGTCAAGCCCAACTTAAATAGTTTTCTTGTCCCTGTAACTTATGGGGCTTTGGCTCAAGAGGATGTTCGGCAACCTCTTGAAACTACCTTAGTCTGCTCCATATTTGCTAAGAATTTCACATAATTTTTCAATGCTAAATCTGCATCCTTTTCTCCACTAACCCCAACATGGTTCTATTTTACTCTAAATCACAAATCTCAGTATGCAAGAGACTCACCAAACCAAGTTGCTTTAACTTCATAAACACGTATCACTATGGGCTAGCCATATCAAATAACAAAACTAGACTCCGGTGGCACACACTCCACGACAAAATTTGCTTCAGCAAGCTTCAAAGTCCATGCATTGCTTTCAACAACATACAACACACTAGCAAGCAGCAGCAGAGGCATGTGCGGGCACCCAACAACAGTAGAGGAAGCAAGCGGAGAAGAAATCACTAGCCGATCCACAGCTGGCCGAATTGAAAAAAGACTGACGAAGACCAGGATGCCGTCCACCAATTGAAGACCAACGAGCAGAAGGCCGTAGCAACCGACGACAAGCAACCGCAAAGCTCCTGGCCGTGTGCGCACGGTGACGGGCCGCGCGATAGAACGCGCGGGCGGATCGCCGCGACAGCGACGAGCAGATGGTGGCGTCGGGCGGAGGGGTGCAACTCTTCCACGATAGGGACCAGCACACGAGGCTCCGAGGCACAGCGAAATCGACGGAAACAGATGGAAGCTGTAGGATCAACCCGCTCTGATACCATATTGATTTTATTGGATGGATTTGTGGTGGATTAGGGATTGGAGATAGAGAGGAACAAGAACTAGGAAGAACACCGAATGGGGAAATTCTGGATTGGATTTCCTCTCGACCGTTCTCTGGTCATATCTATTTGAAATTATAACTTTATATTTTAGTCCCTATAAAACATCTATTTTACAAATAGATACCAACAATTAGTAAATCAGTTCTTTATGTTAGTTGCACCTTACCCAACAGGAAACATTACCATTAAATCCAAATGACCCTCAACCACTACTCAGTGTCAGTCTGTCTGCGCACAAAAATACATAGCTCATCTTAGACACTTGTACTTGAGAACTGGCTTTCACTACCTGCCAGTTAGTTTATGAACTGGTTGTATTGAATCACTAGCTACCAGTTGTAGAGCTTGAACGCGAAAACACTGTTTGAGCTGAAAAGAACTGGTAGTTATAACTGGTATCACTTCCTATCGGTCACGCCTAACTGGCATAGTTGCATTCCTACCTGCAGAAACACTAACTACCTTATTAGCTTTTAGCATACCACTCACTACAAACCCATATATAGTGAGAAGTATATTACGCGAACTCACAGTGATTCTTAGGTAATATTGTCAGTGTGTATATAAGAACCGTTAGTGAGGAGTGAGCAAAACTAAAATTCCCTAATAAAATCAATGTTTGGCTCGCTGTTGTAGCTCGCATCCGATTGCAAGTCTAAATATAAATACAAGCTTCTCTTCTTCTTTCTTAAATAAATAATGTATAAACTATAAAATTTTAGATCTTACCATTACAATTTTGATATGGAACTGATCTACATCTGAGGTTGTTTGAAAATAATTCAAAACTTGTAGATTTAAAAACTAGAGAATTTATAATATTTTTTGAACTATTAAATGGCCTTAAATGAAAAAGTTGTCAACTACAAACTTTTAAATCTCTTCAAGCTCTAAAATTTGGGTGCAAAGTTTGTCTCTATCCAAAATCATATGGAAAAGTTATAATTTTTTTACATTAGACAATTTGTAGACGCATGTCATGCTACTACCCGTCCCTGGAAATAGAGACTATTTTTAGAGGTGGGTGATGGCTTGACCCACATCTAAAATTATATTTTTAGGACTGGGTGATGGTGTTACCCGCCCCTAAAATGGGGTCATTTTCAAGGACGGGTGACGCCATCACCCGCCCCTAGAACTGCATTTTCAAGGCGAGACAACTGCTATAGTAGTTCCACTCCTTTTATAGAACTGAGTTACCTTTTGACTCTCCCCTGGAAAAAATGGGGTCATTCGTACAAATTATTATTGTAGTAGTGACATGAGCTGTTCTAATTTGTTTTCTGGACTACTAACACTCCCGTTCTAAAACCAGTAGTTGTAACTACCGATCTTTACTCCTAATTCGTGTTCACTCCATACTATACGGAAGGCATGGCGCGGCCGCATCTCACCTCTCTCAACCAATCCCACAAGCACATTGCAACCTGCTGTGCCATTCATAATACCAGCACGTAATTGATTTATTGATTATATATATGTAGTTGCCATTTATAATAATGAACAAAAAAAAGCTATATATCCATTAGTACTACCAGCGCATATACGACCATTGACCTCCCAGATTTAGTATTAAGACCTGCTGTGCGGTGATACTTACAAAGTTTTCTTTTTCCTAATTTTGGGTAAAATTCTTAATTTGAAGTATATTGATTTTTCTTTCATTATCTATTATTTGCAAAAATATAGATATTTATCTAAGTAATCTCTCTTTGACAAATACTTTACGTTTGAATAATGATAAAGTTCAAAAGAGACATCTTTGATCATTATTTTAATTTCTACCTTTTGCCGCACGTCTTCGTTGCAAAGGTAACGGGATGTAAGATAATTACTGACGACCTAATGACAAAACATGTAATATCTCCTATTACCTAGGTATGGTAAAAAAAGTTTTTTTCCCTATTGGAACGTATCTATGAAATTGAACAAAATGTGTTATGATAGTACAAAAATGTCTGCATTTGTATGCAATGACCAAATGGAAAATCAGGAATTAAGTTATAATTTTGTAAAATTGTAACAAATAAGTCTCCAAAAAGCGTTCAAATGTAAGTATACAAAATACTCGGAGTGCAGTTCTTGATATGTGCATGGGAGGTGTTGCACGCCGGTTGCAATGCCTAAGTGAGGTATAAATAGCAAATAATCAATCAGCTTATTATCAACATATAAATTGCTGCAAAATAAACCCAAAATAGTTTTACATGGTTTTTTTCTTTTTTTTCTGTACGTGGCTTCATTTTAAGCATATGCAAAACCTAAAACATCCCTTCATTTTTAGCAACGGGTCAAAGCCTAATGTTTTTCCATGGAGGAGACCATGCTCTGATGGAAGTTAGCACATGGATGCAGGCGCAAGAACAGGTTGTCACCAGCAGCCCAGCATAAATATATATAAATATAAGGAGTCGCAAGGACATTGCATCCTTTATAACTTAACAAGAACATTCTTGCTCTAGCTAGCCACATATAATTGCATGAGATAACACACGCATGACCGTCGACCATGTTAAGCCATCATCATATGATCAAGGTTGTACATATCGGTCGTACGTGAACGGTGATTGTGACGACCCCATGGAGAATTTTTGTTCCCATGTGAAACTAATCATAGAACTTCCCCGGCCGGCTATACCTGAACGTATAATAATCACTGGCTGCGGCAACATTACGCATGGCACGGAATGGCCGCGTCGACTTATGCATCCCACATGCAGATATGACCTTTGTGCCATTAGATATGATCATCATAGAGGCCAGCCATTCCATAATACCAACGCATTATACCAATGAGCTCCCAGATTTAGTATTAAGAGCCTTAAGATGGTGCTGTTTTTTCTGGAATCAACACTACAAGACAGTTCTGTTTTTTCTTCAAAAAGGGAAATTTTATTATATCAAGTAGTATTATATTGAGGTGATACAACAATGCTTGAATAAATTTCCAGCCTCTGCTAGAAAAGCACGCAGCCTATCAACGAAGAGAAGAAACATGCACTCTATTGACTATCAATCCGTAGAATAGATCGCCACCATGTGCCCAGGAAAAAAAATCTAAAAAAATCCTTGGTCATTTGTGCCAATCGCTGAGATAATCCAAGACAGCTCTGTATAGTATTAGGAATACCAGAACGAATTTCTTTTACAGAGGAAAATAAATTTGTAGTCTAGGATATCAAAAAGAAATGTAATGTTACTTGCTGGTAACCTTTGAAGCTATCTTTTTAATTGAATGTCATTGGAAAATTCCTTTTTTTTCTAGTCTAGATAAAAAAAAATCTTGGTTGCTCGAAAGTACACCAATGCAATCATCACAACGTGCAGTGTAGACTAGCGGGTCTGGCTGTCCGTTTTTTAGCTTGGTCTGCGGTAGAACGGTATGGCACTATACCACGGCCCAGAAATCCCAACAGATGTGTGTCGGCAAAAGTAGAACAACAGCGACGAACTATCAATCGGGAAAGTTCTGTAACAGTTGATCCGTCGGTAATTCAAGTTTCAACGACCGACCATCAGTCGATATTTCAACTTACATATATCATCAAATCATCTGTCGGCAATAGCTAGTATAGATCTCAAACTATCCGTCGGCAATTTTTCCTAGCCCACCGCTCAGATTCGCAGAACCTAATTGTATCATTCTTCTGCCCCGCTCGCGCGCCGCCATCTTCCCCAAATGTCCCCGCCGCCGCACGGTCGACCCCTCTCCCAAATCTCATGCATGCGCGCTCTCCCCAAATCCCCCAAAGTCCTTCGTGCTCTACCGCCTCGCGTCCTCTACTCCTCTCCCAAATCTCATACAGAGCCGCGCGCCGCTACCCCGCCCAGTACTTCTCTCCCAAATCCATCCCACCTCCTCCGTCCGCTACTCACCAGGAGCCGCCGGCCGCCATGTCCAGGAGCCGCGCCGCTGCCCGCCCGCTGTTCCTGTTCCAAATCCACCCTGTGTCGCACCCGCCTGCCATTCACCGGAGCGGGAGACCGGGCAGCCCCGTCGGCCGCGGTGTCCGGGAGCCGCCGCATCGACCCACGGGAGAGCAGGAGGCACACCACCCACTGCTCGAGCTGCAAGAAACGCTGGACCCGTAGGAGGCTGCGGGCCGCGAGAGCGCGTGAGGGACCTGCGGGAGCCGGGGCGTGCCTTGTGCTCGCATCCGTGCGGGGGACCTCCCAGGAGGAGCAGATGCTGCACAGTATGGAACACATCCATTCGTGCGGGCGCAGAGCGCATCGATGGCGGCGGCCGCGAAGCCGCTTGGGGCCGCATCGATCCCCTTGTCTGCCTGACTGCCCGAGCCCTCATCACGCTCCATCTTTCAATCTCCATCAAGGTATTACTTTCCACTCCCTCCCCCTCCCCTACTTGGATTTTAGTAGATCTGGTTGCATTTGTAGTCCTGGATTCATATACGTATGCTTGTTGATTTGCGGACATGCACAATAATAGGTATAACAGTAGTGTGTATAGCAGATCTCATTTCATTATTCTGAATGAACATTTGGTGCCGAAACATTTGGTTTGCAAATTACTTGTAACACATGTTGGTTGAGCATTCCGTGAGCTGAACTATAAGCATTTCATATATACCGAATTTTGTTGATGGAACTGAATACATGGGTAACAGATACTTACTGACAAGGAATGAGGAGAACAAGGAAAAACGATCTTGGTCATGCACCTCTGGAAGAAATGGCCAGGTATGACATCCCATTAACTCTTGCATTACTAGATTGTACAACTGAAACTGTAACTTATGGTATAACTGCCCTATTTAATTTTCTACCAAAACGTGCAGTGTTCGATCATATTTAGCTTGCCGAAGGACCAGCTGCAGTTGGCAAACAATATCTGTTCAAACTTGATTATACTGTAAACAAACTAGGTATGGTTTTTGCAATTTGTCATAGTTTTCAGCGTACCTACATGCTTATGTTCATGTGTGTGTACTCATAGCTTGTGTTGGTGTGTGTGTGTAACTGTGTATTTTGGGAGAGGGGATAAAGCCTATAAATTTTACACTTGATCATTATTCTCAGTTTGTTTGCATGCCTTTATCTTGGTTGATTTTCCCCAATTTCAACCATGCCGCAAAGGCATAACAGATGTTATAAGAGATGAGGATAATTTAAAGGGACACATTGTTATGGCTACACTGGTTATTCTTGTAACAAAAAAGACCCTCAATACTGATTTTGTATGTTTCTAATTATTTTTTCCCCTTCAAGGTGCGAGCACAAATGCCTGATCGCAGAGGGAGGGCATGCTTCTTTTGTCTACCAGTTCCAGCTCATTGAAATTGTGTTTCTTCTGAACTTCCTCGAGTTAAAACTAGGATCTCCAAGAGGATGCTTTATAAGGAGTCAAGTGCTTAGCTGTGTTCTTGGTATATATGTAGCTTTTTAGGTTGTGTTTATAGGCTAGGTCTTCTCTGCAGTTAAGTCTTTTGGCGTTTCTGAGCGCCTTTTGGTGTTTACTGTGATGGAAAATTTGACTGTATATGCTTCTTGTAATTTCTGGCTTATATGGAATCCTTTGTCTGCAGTTCTGGGAAAACATTGGACAACTAATATTTGTATGGGGGATCAATGCCAATGTTTGTATGCTCATATTGAATCTGTTGGCTTCAAATGAAAACCATCGGTCAAGTGTGTTTGTTTTGTATTGTTTCAAAAAATTGTTGTATGATCAATGAGAGATTAATTATATTATTTTCTATGGATTCTTAGCATTGGATTGTTGGTTGGTAAAGAAATTTAGCTACTTGCTGTCGGTCGGTAAAAAAGTTATAACAGATCATTGGTCGGGGATATGTATCAGTCGGTATATCTTAGTAGGGCAACACACCATCAGTTGGTATATCTTTGTCAGTCGGTATAAGTTATACCGACGCCACTTACAACGACAGAAACATGGTGTCGGCATACATTTATACCGACTGATGGTCCGTTGGTACAACGGCTTTTACCAACTGACGGTCAGTCGGTGTATCGGGGCTGTGGTATAGTGTGGTGGCGTGACAGTTAGTGATTCTCACTATCAAAACGATGATTTGAATCGATACGTATTCGCCTTCTGCCTGACTTTTCTACACATAATCGTGCGTAGTAATATAGGTCCGCAAAGGTTCACGAACGATGAACTGCACGCGGCAGCGCGCCTTGATTGACTGTCGGCCTGTGTGGAATTTTTGTTCCCCTGCATGTGATGAAGCCAATCAGAGCTTCATTCCCCAGCCGGCTACCTGCAGGTAAATCATTGGCCGCGACAACATGGTTACAGCCGCGACACAGCTCTTCAACTCTGAACCGATCATCTATCCCACATGCAGATTTGACCTGTGAAACCCATTAGTATACACTAACCTATCAACTCGTGTAACTGCACAGACAAGTAAATTATAGTTTAAATTATAGTTTGTTTTATCTTTGTCCTAAACAAAATGCATCTAGTTTTGACTAAGTTCATGAAAAAATATAAACCAAGACATAATTTAGTCTTGATAGTGAACCTAGATTAATATTGTAGATATTCATGGATTTTTTCTATAAGCTTGATCAAACAAAAGGAAGTTTAACTTGTACAAACTAAAATGACTTATAGTTTGGAAGGAAGAGGTTAGTCAAATTGAGTTTTTATTCATGCATTATAATACACAGAATTTGAATATATTTTAACTCTTCCAAGTAAATATGTTTTAACATTATACATCGCAATCATGACTAATGCGCCAGTAAGCCCAGCTCTGTCCTAGTGCCGGTCATCTAGGTCAACACCACGACATACTGCTCATTGCAAAAGCATCAAATTTTATTTTTGGAAAGGATGACAGTTCTCTTTATACATAGACTTACACGGATGTCTGATTAGCTCTCTAATTTAAATAAGGAGACGATATGAGGAAATATAGTTAACGTAGATGTGAATGGTACTATTTTATAGACTTACATTTTTTTTGAATGGTCTCGAAAAAAAACTTACATTTTTGAAGTATCTAAATTAGGTTGGATCTAATTTTTCTTGAGCTATTTTACAATGATTGTAAAGCACTGAAGGGTACTTTCAGATACTTTTACCTTAATTTTTTTCTAGCTATTGATCTATGGAAAGTATTTATAAAAAATAAATTAAATTAGTATTTGGTCTCACTTTTTGGTACTTGGTCCCATATTTTGGAATTACCGGATACTTTACCCTAGGTATTTCTGGGTACTTCCTACCACTGCTAGAAAACTGGGCATTCGTCCCTGCACGTTAGTACCGGTCGAACTTTTGACCGGTACTAACGGCGCCATTTTATACCGATAAAAAAATTGGAGCCTATTAGTACCGACTCGTGGCTCCAGCCGGTACTAAAGAGCCGGCACGAACACTGGCGCGCAACGGCTAGGAGCCATTTAGTACCGGCTGGTGGCTCCAGCCTGTACTAAATGAGAGATTTAGTACTGGCTGATGTCTCCAGCCAGTACTAACTTGCTCACTATAAATCAGCTCGCCTTCTTCCTCCCCGAGCCCGAGCCAACCATTTCTTCACCGAGCTCGAAGTGCTTCCATGGCGTGAGAGAGGAGGTGCCGCCCATTTTTTCAATTTTTGTGGGGATTTCACTCATCCAAGTGTGTCAAAGATTTGCAACTTCATCCTCTCTTGTTTGATGGTCTTTATTCTTTGTTTATTGCTCCATATTTAGAGAAATTTAGAATTTTTAGAAAGAGTGAGTATGAGCTTGACTTTTTTGATTTATACATTGTTTTGAGATGTATAGAACTAATAAATTGAACATAGAGAAGATTTATTAGATAGTTTGAATGTGCCTTATTTCTAATGATTTTTTTCAATTATTTTCAAATGTCATGGTTAGTTTGTTAGTTTGTTTCCTTTTAGGTAGATAATTTTTTTATTTTGCAAATTAATTTTATTCAGTACTTTTACATGTATAATGACGACATTAGTTTTATTCGTTAATTAATTTAGTTTAGTATTTGAACTGACATTAGAAACAAATGTTTATTTCTTAATGCGACTTTTACGTCGATTATTTTGACACTCTAATGATGTATTTATTCGGGCTCATATTGAAAACCATCGAGAAGTTAAAAAAATCTTTGTTTTCATTATGGTTTACAATTTATGTTTTTATTTTAATTCTAATAATTCATTCATTTTTTTACATTTATGTGATTAGTGTACTGAAATTAGTTTTGTTTCTTAATGAGACATATAATGGACCTGTTATTAATACTACTTCTTAGATATGCCTTTGCAACATGATGTCTTTGAGTGTTGAGCTGCGACTCCGGCGGTGGAACGCAATCAATTGGAGCGCACCGGTCATTCGCTTGAGTTTCACCCTGCAGAGCGTGTTGGTCTTGTTAGCGGTCGTATTCGTCGTTTGATTAAGAAACCTTTTCATATATTCTCTGTAAATTTTATCGTGAATTTAATGTCGAGTTGCATGGTACTGATGATGATCGTGAGTTGATGGCTCGATATAATGCAAGACGTGAAGAGTCGGGGCTGGCGGAATATGACCGTTCAGTGTCAAGACTTTGCGAGGCAGTTCACGAGGCATCGGTCAAAAGATCTCATGATGAGTAGTTTGTATTAGGTAGTTAGTATGAAGTGTAATCTATATTTATTAATCGAGTATGTCAAGCCCAACTTAAATAGTTTTCTTGTCCCTGCAACTTTGTGGGCTTTGGCTCAAGAGGATGTTCGGCAACCTCTGAAACTACCTTAGTCTGCTCCATTATTTTGCTAAGAATTTCACATAATTTTTCAATGCTAAATCTGCATCCTTTTCTCCACTAACCCCAACCATGGTTCTATTTTACTCAAATCACAAAATCTCAGTATGCAAGAGACTCACCAAACCAAGTTGCTTTAACTTCATAAACACGTATCACTATGGGCTAGCCATATCAAATAGCAAAACTAGACTCCGGTGGCACACACTCCACGACAAAATTTGCTTCAGCAAGCTTCAAAGTCCATGCATTGCTTTCAACAACATACAACACACTAGCAAGCAACAGCAGAGGCATGTGCGGGCACCCAACAACAGTAGAGGAAGCAAGCGGAGAAGAAATCACTAGCCGATCCACAGCTGGCCGAATTGAAGATAGACTGACGAAGACCAGGATGCCGTCCACCAATCGAAGACCAACGAGCAGAAGGCCGTAGCAACCGACGACAAGCAACCGCAAAGCTCCTGGCCGTGTGCGCACGGTGACGGGCCGCGCGATAGAACGCGCGGGCGGATCGCCGCGACAGCGACGAGCAGATGGCGGCGTCGGGCGGAGGGGTGCAACTCTTCCACGATAGGGAGCAGCACACGAGGCTCCGAGGCACAGCGAAAACGACGGAAACAGATGGAAGCTGTAGGATCAACCCGCTCTGATACCATATTGATTTTATTGGATGGATTTGTGGTGGATTAGGGATTGGAGATAGAGAGGAACAAGAACTAGGAAGAACACCGAATGGGGAAATTCTGGATTGGATTTCCTCTCGACCGTTCTCTGGTCATATCTATTTGAAATTATAACTTTATATTTTAGTCCCTATAAAACATCTATTTTACAAATAGATACCAACAATTAGTAAATCAGTTCTTTATGTTAGTTGCACCTTACCCAACAGGAAACATTACCATTAAATCCAAATGACCCTCAACCACTACTCAGTGTCAGTCTGTCTGCGCACAAAAATACATAGCTCATCTTAGACACTTGTACTTGAGAACTGGCTTTCACTACCTGCCAGTTAGTTTATGAACTGGTTGTATTGAATCACTAGCTACCAGTTGTAGAGCTTGAACGCGAAAACACTGTTTGAGCTGAAAAGAACTGGTAGTTATAACTGGTATCACTTCCTATCGGTCACGCCTAACTGGCATAGTTGCATTCCTACCTGCAGAAACACTAACTACCTTATTAGCTTTTAGCATACCACTCACTACAAACCCATATATAGTGAGAAGTATATTACGCGAACTCACAGTGATTCTTAGGTAATATTGTCAGTGTGTATATAAGAACCGTTAGTGAGGAGTGAGCAAAACTAAAATTCCCTAATAAAATCGATGTTTGGCTCGCTGTTGTAGCTCGCATCCGATTGCAAGTCTAAATATAAATACATGCTTCTCTTCTTCTTTCTTAAATAAATAATGTATAAACTATAAAATTTTAGATCTTACCATTACAATTTTGATATGGAACTGATCTACATCTGAGGTTGTTTGAAAATAATTCAAAACTTGTAGATTTAAAAACTAGAGAATTTATAATATTTTTTGAACTATTAAATGGCCTTAAATGAAAAAGTTGTCAACTACAAACTTTTAAATCTCTTCAAGCTCTAAAATTTGGGTGCAAAGTTTGTCTCTATCCAAAATCATATGGAAAAGTTATAATTTTTTTACATTAGACAATTTGTAGACGCATGTCATGCTACTACCCGTCCCTGGAAATAGAGACTATTTTTAGAGGTGGGTGATGGCTTGACCCACATCTAAAATTATATTTTTAGGACTGGGTGATGGTGTTACCCGCCTCTAAAATGGGGTCATTTTCAAGGACGGGTGACGCCATCACCCGCCCCTAGAACTGCATTTTCAAGGCGAGACAACTGCTATAGTAGTTCCACTCCTTTTATAGAACTGAGTTACCTTTTGACTCTCCCCTGGAAAAAATGGGGTCATTCGTACAAATTATTATTGTAGTAGTGACATGAGCTGTTCTAATTTGTTTTCTGGACTACTAACACTCCCGTTCTAAAACCAGTAGTTGTAACTACCGATCTTTACTCCTAATTCGTGTTCACTCCATACTATACGGAAGGCATGGCGCGGCCGCATCTCACCTCTCTCAACCAATCCCACAAGCACATTGCAACCTGCTGTGCCATTCATAATACCAGCACGTAATTGATTTATTGATTATATATATGTAGTTGCCATTTATAATAATGAACAAAAAAAAGCTATATATCCATTAGTACTACCAGCGCATATACGACCATTGACCTCCCAGATTTAGTATTAAGACCTGCTGTGCGGTGATACTTACAAAGTTTTCTTTTTCCTAATTTTGGGTAAAATTCTTAATTTGAAGTATATTGATTTTTCTTTCATTATCTATTATTTGCAAAAATATAGATATTTATCTAAGTAATCTCTCTTTGACAAATACTTTACGTTTGAATAATGATAAAGTTCAAAAGAGACATCTTTGATCATTATTTTAATTTCTACCTTTTGCCGCACGTCTTCGTTGCAAAGGTAACGGGATGTAAGATAATTACTGACGACCTAATGACAAAACATGTAATATCTCCTATTACCTAGGTATGGTAAAAAAAGTTTTTTTCCCTATTGGAACGTATCTATGAAATTGAACAAAATGTGTTATGATAGTACAAAAATGTCTGCATTTGTATGCAATGACCAAATGGAAAATCAGGAATTAAGTTATAATTTTGTAAAATTGTAACAAATAAGTCTCCAAAAAGCGTTCAAATGTAAGTATACAAAATACTCGGAGTGCAGTTCTTGATATGTGCATGGGAGGTGTTGCACGCCGGTTGCAATGCCTAAGTGAGGTATAAATAGCAAATAATCAATCAGCTTATTATCAACATATAAATTGCTGCAAAATAAACCCAAAATAGTTTTACATGGTTTTTTTCTTTTTTTTCTGTACGTGGCTTCATTTTAAGCATATGCAAAACCTAAAACATCCCTTCATTTTTAGCAACGGGTCAAAGCCTAATGTTTTTCCATGGAGGAGACCATGCTCTGATGGAAGTTAGCACATGGATGCAGGCGCAAGAACAGGTTGTCACCAGCAGCCCAGCATAAATATATATAAATATAAGGAGTCGCAAGGACATTGCATCCTTTATAACTTAACAAGAACATTCTTGCTCTAGCTAGCCACATATAATTGCATGAGATAACACACGCATGACCGTCGACCATGTTAAGCCATCATCATATGATCAAGGTTGTACATATCGGTCGTACGTGAACGGTGATTGTGACGACCCCATGGAGAATTTTTGTTCCCATGTGAAACTAATCATAGAACTTCCCCGGCCGGCTATACCTGAACGTATAATAATCACTGGCTGCGGCAACATTACGCATGGCACGGAATGGCCGCGTCGACTTATGCATCCCACATGCAGATATGACCTTTGTGCCATTAGATATGATCATCATAGAGGCCAGCCATTCCATAATACCAACGCATTATACCAATGAGCTCCCAGATTTAGTATTAAGAGCCTTAAGATGGTGCTATTTTTTCTGGAATCAACACTACAAGACAGTTCTGTTTTTTCTTCAAAAAGGGAAATTTTATTATATCAAGTAGTATTATATTGAGGTGATACAACAATGCTTGAATAAATTTCCAGCCTCTGCTAGAAAAGCACGCAGCCTATCAACGAAGAGAAGAAACATGCACTCTATTGACTATCAATCCGTAGAATAGATCGCCACCATGTGCCCAGGAAAAAAAATCTAAAAAAATCCTTGGTCATTTGTGCCAATCGCTGAGATAATCCAAGACAGCTCTGTATAGTATTAGGAATACCAGAACGAATTTCTTTTACAGAGGAAAATAAATTTGTAGTCTAGGATATCAAAAAGAAATGTAATGTTACTTGCTGGTAACCTTTGAAGCTATCTTTTTAATTGAATGTCATTGGAAAATTCCTTTTTTTTCTAGTCTAGATAAAAAAAAATCTTGGTTGCTCGAAAGTACACCAATGCAATCATCACAACGTGCAGTGTAGACTAGCGGGTCTGGCTGTCCGTTTTTTAGCTTGGTCTGCGGTAGAACGGTATGGCACTATACCACGGCCCAGAAATCCCAACAGATGTGTGTCGGCAAAAGTAGAACAACAGCGACGAACTATCAATCGGGAAAGTTCTGTAACAGTTGATCCGTCGGTAATTCAAGTTTCAACGACCGACCATCAGTCGATATTTCAACTTACATATATCATCAAATCATCTGTCGGCAATAGCTAGTATAGATCTCAAACTATCCGTCGGCAATTTTTCCTAGCCCACCGCTCAGATTCGCAGAACCTAATTGTATCATTCTTCTGCCCCGCTCGCGCGCCGCCATCTTCCCCAAATGTCCCCGCCGCCGCACGGTCGACCCCTCTCCCAAATCTCATGCATGCGCGCTCTCCCCAAATCCCCCAAAGTCCTTCGTGCTCTACCGCCTCGCGTCCTCTACTCCTCTCCCAAATCTCATACAGAGCCGCGCGCCGCTACCCGCCCAGTACTTCTCTCCCAAATCCATCCCACCTCCTCCGTCCGCTACTCACCAGGAGCCGCCGGCCGCCATGTCCAGGAGCCGCGCCGCTGCCCGCCCGCTGTTCCTGTTCCAAATCCACCCTGTGTCGCACCCGCCTGCCATTCACCGGAGCGGGAGACCGGGCAGCCCCGTCGGCCGCGGTGTCCGGGAGCCGCCGCATCGACCCACGGGAGAGCAGGAGGCACACCACCCACTGCTCGAGCTGCAAGAAACGCTGGACCCGTAGGAGGCTGCGGGCCGCGAGAGCGCGTGAGGGACCTGCGGGAGCCGGGGCGTGCCTTGTGCTCGCATCCGTGCGGGGGACCTCCCAGGAGGAGCAGATGCTGCACAGTATGGAACACATCCATTCGTGCGGGCGCAGAGCGCATCGATGGCGGCGGCCGCGAAGCCGCTTGGGGCCGCATCGATCCCCTTGTCTGCCTGACTGCCCGAGCCCTCATCACGCTCCATCTTTCAATCTCCATCAAGGTATTACTTTCCACTCCCTCCCCCTCCCCTACTTGGATTTTAGTAGATCTGGTTGCATTTGTAGTCCTGGATTCATATACGTATGCTTGTTGATTTGCGGACATGCACAATAATAGGTATAACAGTAGTGTGTATAGCAGATCTCATTTCATTATTCTGAATGAACATTTGGTGCCGAAACATTTGGTTTGCAAATTACTTGTAACACATGTTGGTTGAGCATTCCGTGAGCTGAACTATAAGCATTTCATATATACCGAATTTTGTTGATGGAACTGAATACATGGGTAACAGATACTTACTGACAAGGAATGAGGAGAACAAGGAAAAACGATCTTGGTCATGCACCTCTGGAAGAAATGGCCAGGTATGACATCCCATTAACTCTTGCATTACTAGATTGTACAACTGAAACTGTAACTTATGGTATAACTGCCCTATTTAATTTTCTACCAAAACGTGCAGTGTTCGATCATATTTAGCTTGCCGAAGGACCAGCTGCAGTTGGCAAACAATATCTGTTCAAACTTGATTATACTGTAAACAAACTAGGTATGGTTTTTGCAATTTGTCATAGTTTTCAGCGTACCTACATGCTTATGTTCATGTGTGTGTACTCATAGCTTGTGTTGGTGTGTGTGTGTGTAACTGTGTATTTTGGGAGAGGGGATAAAGCCTATAAATTTTACACTTGATCATTATTCTCAGTTTGTTTGCATGCCTTTATCTTGGTTGATTTTCCCCAATTTCAACCATGCCGCAAAGGCATAACAGATGTTATAAGAGATGAGGATAATTTAAAGGGACACATTGTTATGGCTACACTGGTTATTCTTGTAACAAAAAAGACCCTCAATACTGATTTTGTATGTTTCTAATTATTTTTTCCCCTTCAAGGTGCGAGCACAAATGCCTGATCGCAGAGGGAGGGCATGCTTCTTTTGTCTACCAGTTCCAGCTCATTGAAATTGTGTTTCTTCTGAACTTCCTCGAGTTAAAACTAGGATCTCCAAGAGGATGCTTTATAAGGAGTCAAGTGCTTAGCTGTGTTCTTGGTATATATGTAGCTTTTTAGGTTGTGTTTATAGGCTAGGTCTTCTCTGCAGTTAAGTCTTTTGGCGTTTCTGAGCGCCTTTTGGTGTTTACTGTGATGGAAAATTTGACTGTATATGCTTCTTGTAATTTCTGGCTTATATGGAATCCTTTGTCTGCAGTTCTGGGAAAACATTGGACAACTAATATTTGTATGGGGGATCAATGCCAATGTTTGTATGCTCATATTGAATCTGTTGGCTTCAAATGAAAACCATCGGTCAAGTGTGTTTGTTTTGTATTGTTTCAAAAAATTGTTGTATGATCAATGAGAGATTAATTATATTATTTTCTATGGATTCTTAGCATTGGATTGTTGGTTGGTAAAGAAATTTAGCTACTTGCTGTCGGTCGGTAAAAAAGTTATAACAGATCATTGGTCGGGGATATGTATCAGTCGGTATATCTTAGTAGGGCAACACACCATCAGTTGGTATATCTTTGTCAGTCGGTATAAGTTATACCGACGCCACTTACAACGACAGAAACATGGTGTCGGCATACATTTATACCGACTGATGGTCCGTTGGTACAACGGCTTTTACCAACTGACGGTCAGTCGGTGTATCGGGGCTGTGGTATAGTGTGGTGGCGTGACAGTTAGTGATTCTCACTATCAAAACGATGATTTGAATCGATACGTATTCGCCTTCTGCCTGACTTTTCTACACATAATCGTGCGTAGTAATATAGGTCCGCAAAGGTTCACGAACGATGAACTGCACGCGGCAGCGCGCCTTGATTGACTGTCGGCCTGTGTGGAATTTTTGTTCCCCTGCATATGATGAAGCCAATCAGAGCTTCATTCCCCAGCCGGCTACCTGCAGGTAAATCATTGGCCGCGACAACATGGTTACAGCCGCGACACAGCTCTTCAACTCTGAACCGATCATCTATCCCACATGCAGATTTGACCTGTGAAACCCATTAGTATACACTAACCTATCAACTCGTGTAACTGCACAGACAAGTAAATTATAGTTTAAATTATAGTTTGTTTTATCTTTGTCCTAAACAAAATGCATCTAGTTTTGACTAAGTTCATGAAAAAATATAAACCAAGACATAATTTAGTCTTGATAGTGAACCTAGATTAATATTGTAGATATTCATGGATTTTTTCTATAAGCTTGATCAAACAAAAGGAAGTTTAACTTGTACAAACTAAAATGACTTATAGTTTGGAAGGAAGAGGTTAGTCAAATTGAGTTTTTATTCATGCATTATAATACACAGAATTTGAATATATTTTAACTCTTCCAAGTAAATATGTTTTAACATTATACATCGCAATCATGACTAATGCGCCAGTAAGCCCAGCTCTGTCCTAGTGCCGGTCATCTAGGTCAACACCACGACATACTGCTCATTGCAAAAGCATCAAATTTTATTTTTGGAAAGGATGACAGTTCTCTTTATACATAGACTTACACGGATGTCTGATTAGCTCTCTAATTTAAATAAGGAGACGATATGAGGAAATATAGTTAACGTAGATGTGAATGGTACTATTTTATAGACTTACATTTTTTTTGAATGGTCTCGAAAAAAAACTTACATTTTTGAAGTATCTAAATTAGGTTGGATCTAATTTTTCTTGAGCTCTTTTACAATGATTGTAAAGCACCGAAGGGTACTTTTAGATACTTTTACCTTAATTTTTTTCTAGCTATTGATCTATGGAAAGTATTTATAAAAAATAAATTAAATTAGTATTTGGTCTCACTTTTTGGTACTTGGTCCCATATTTTGGAATTACCGGATACTTTACCCTAGGTATTTCTGGGTACTTCCTACCACTGCTAGAAAACTGGGCATTCGTCCCTGCACGTTAGTACCGGTCGAACTTTTGACCGGTACTAACGGCGCCATTTTATACCGATAAAAAAATTGGAGCCTATTAGTACCGACTCGTGGCTCCAGCCGGTACTAAAGAGCCGGCACGAACACTGGCGCGCAACGGCTAGGAGCCATTTAGTACCGGCTGGTGGCTCCAGCCTGTACTAAATGAGAGATTTAGTACTGGCTGATGTCTCCAGCCAGTACTAACTTGCTCACTATAAATCAGCTCGCCTTCTTCCTCCCCGAGCCCGAGCCAACCATTTCTTCACCGAGCTCGAAGTGCTTCCATGGCGTGAGAGAGGAGGTGCCGCCCATTTTTTCAATTTTTGTGGGGATTTCACTCATCCAAGTGTGTCAAAGATTTGCAACTTCATCCTCTCTTGTTTGATGGTCTTTATTCTTTGTTTATTGCTCCATATTTAGAGAAATTTAGAATTTTTAGAAAGAGTGAGTATGAGCTTGACTTTTTTGATTTATACATTGTTTTGAGATGTATAGAACTAATAAATTGAACATAGAGAAGATTTATTAGATAGTTTGAATGTGCCTTATTTCTAATGATTTTTTTCAATTATTTTCAAATGTCATGGTTAGTTTGTTAGTTTGTTTCCTTTTAGGTAGATAATTTTTTTATTTTGCAAATTAATTTTATTCAGTACTTTTACATGTATAATGACGACATTAGTTTTATTCGTTAATTAATTTAGTTTAGTATTTGAACTGACATTAGAAACAAATGTTTATTTCTTAATGCGACTTTTACGTCGATTATTTTGACACTCTAATGATGTATTTATTCGGGCTCATATTGAAAACCATCGAGAAGTTAAAAAAATCTTTGTTTTCATTATGGTTTACAATTTATGTTTTTATTTTAATTCTAATAATTCATTCATTTTTTTACATTTATTTGATTAGTGTACTGAAATTAGTTTTGTTTCTTAATGAGACATATAATGGACCTGTTATTAATACTACTTCTTAGATATGCCTTTGCAACATGATGTCTTTGAGTGTTGAGCTGCGACTCCGGCGGTGGAACGCAATCAATTGGAGCGCACCGGTCATTCGCTTGAGTTTCACCCTGCAGAGCGTGTTGGTCTTGTTAGCGGTCGTATTCGTCGTTTGATTAAGAAACCTTTTCATATATTCTCTGTAAATTTTATCGTGAATTTAATGTCGAGTTGCATGGTACTGATGATGATCGTGAGTTGATGGCTCGATATAATGCAAGACGTGAAGAGTCGGGGCTGGCGGAATATGACCGTTCAGTGTCAAGACTTCGCGAGGCAGTTCACGAGGCATCGGTCAAAAGATCTCATGATGAGTAGTTTGTATTAGGTAGTTAGTATGAAGTGTAATCTATATTTATTAATCGAGTATGTCAAGCCCAACTTAAATAGTTTTCTTGTCCCTGCAACTTTGTGGGCTTTGGCTCAAGAGGATGTTCGGCAACCTCTGAAACTACCTTAGTCTGCTCCATTATTTTGCTAAGAATTTCACATAATTTTTCAATGCTAAATCTGCATCCTTTTCTCCACTAACCCCAACCATGGTTCTATTTTACTCAAATCACAAAATCTCAGTATGCAAGAGACTCACCAAACCAAGTTGCTTTAACTTCATAAACACGTATCACTATGGGCTAGCCATATCAAATAGCAAAACTAGACTCCGGTGGCACACACTCCACGACAAAATTTGCTTCAGCAAGCTTCAAAGTCCATGCATTGCTTTCAACAACATACAACACACTAGCAAGCAACAGCAGAGGCATGTGCGGGCACCCAACAACAGTAGAGGAAGCAAGCGGAGAAGAAATCACTAGCCGATCCACAGCTGGCCGAATTGAAGATAGACTGACGAAGACCAGGATGCCGTCCACCAATCGAAGACCAACGAGCAGAAGGCCGTAGCAACCGACGACAAGCAACCGCAAAGCTCCTGGCCGTGTGCGCACGGTGACGGGCCGCGCGATAGAACGCGCGGGCGGATCGCCGCGACAACGACGAGCAGATGGCGGCGTCGGGCGGAGGGGTGCAACTCTTCCACGATAGGGACCAGCACACGAGGCTCCGAGGCACAGCGAAATCGACGGAAACAGATGGAAGCTGTAGGATCAACCCGCTCTGATACCATATTGATTTTATTGGATGGATTTGTGGTGGATTAGGGATTGGAGATAGAGAGGAACAAGAACTAGGAAGAACACCGAATGGGGAAATTCTGGATTGGATTTCCTCTCGACCGTTCTCTGGTCATATCTATTTGAAATTATAACTTTATATTTTAGTCCCTATAAAACATCTATTTTACAAATAGATACCAACAATTAGTAAATCAGTTCTTTATGTTAGTTGCACCTTACCCAACAGGAAACATTACCATTAAATCCAAATGACCCTCAACCACTACTCAGTGTCAGTCTGTCTGCGCACAAAAATACATAGCTCATCTTAGACACTTGTACTTGAGAACTGGCTTTCACTACCTGCCAGTTAGTTTATGAACTGGTTGTATTGAATCACTAGCTACCAGTTGTAGAGCTTGAACGCGAAAACACTGTTTGAGCTGAAAAGAACTGGTAGTTATAACTGGTATCACTTCCTATCGGTCACGCCTAACTGGCATAGTTGCATTCCTACCTGCAGAAACACTAACTACCTTATTAGCTTTTAGCATACCACTCACTACAAACCCATATATAGTGAGAAGTATATTACGCGAACTCACAGTGATTCTTAGGTAATATTGTCAGTGTGTATATAAGAACCGTTAGTGAGGAGTGAGCAAAACTAAAATTCCCTAATAAAATCGATGTTTGGCTCGCTGTTGTAGCTCGCATCCGATTGCAAGTCTAAATATAAATACAAGCTTCTCTTCTTCTTTCTTAAATAAATAATGTATAAACTATAAAATTTTAGATCTTACCATTACAATTTTGATATGGAACTGATCTACATCTGAGGTTGTTTGAAAATAATTCAAAACTTGTAGATTTAAAAACTAGAGAATTTATAATATTTTTTGAACTATTAAATGGCCTTAAATGAAAAAGTTGTCAACTACAAACTTTTAAATCTCTTCAAGCTCTAAAATTTGGGTGCAAAGTTTGTCTCTATCCAAAATCATATGGAAAAGTTATAATTTTTTTACATTAGACAATTTGTAGACGCATGTCATGCTACTACCCGTCCCTGGAAATAGAGACTATTTTTAGAGGTGGGTGATGGCTTGACCCACACCTAAAATTATATTTTTAGGACTGGGTGATGGTGTTACCCGCCCCTAAAATGGGGTCATTTTCAAGGACGGGTGACGCCATCACCCGCCCCTAGAACTGCATTTTCAAGGCGAGACAACTGCTATAGTAGTTCCACTCCTTTTATAGAACTGAGTTACCTTTTGACTCTCCCCTGGAAAAAATGGGGTCATTCGTACAAATTATTATTGTAGTAGTGACATGAGCTGTTCTAATTTGTTTTCTGGACTACTAACACTCCCGTTCTAAAACCAGTAGTTGTAACTACCGATCTTTACTCCTAATTCGTGTTCACTCCATACTATACGGAAGGCATGGCGCGGCCGCATCTCACCTCTCTCAACCAATCCCACAAGCACATTGCAACCTGCTGTGCCATTCATAATACCAGCACGTAATTGATTTATTGATTATATATATGTAGTTGCCATTTATAATAATGAACAAAAAAAGCTATATATCCATTAGTACTACCAGCGCATATACGACCATTGACCTCCCAGATTTAGTATTAAGACCTGCTGTGCGGTGATACTTACAAAGTTTTCTTTTTCCTAATTTTGGGTAAAATTCTTAATTTGAAGTATATTGATTTTTCTTTCATTATCTATTATTTGCAAAAATATAGATATTTATCTAAGTAATCTCTCTTTGACAAATACTTTACGTTTGAATAATGATAAAGTTCAAAAGAGACATCTTTGATCATTATTTTAATTTCTACCTTTTGCCGCACGTCTTCGTTGCAAAGGTAACGGGATGTAAGATAATTACTGACGACCTAATGACAAAACATGTAATATCTCCTATTACCTAGGTATGGTAAAAAAAGTTTTTTTCCCTATTGGAACGTATCTATGAAATTGAACAAAATGTGTTATGATAGTACAAAAATGTCTGCATTTGTATGCAATGACCAAATGGAAAATCAGGAATTAAGTTATAATTTTGTAAAATTGTAACAAATAAGTCTCCAAAAAGCGTTCAAATGTAAGTATACAAAATACTCGGAGTGCAGTTCTTGATATGTGCATGGGAGGTGTTGCACGCCGGTTGCATGCCTAAGTGAGGTATAAATAGCAAATAATCAATCAGCTTATTATCAACATATAAATTGCTGCAAAATAAACCCAAAATAGTTTTACATGGTTTTTTTCTTTTTTTTCTGTACGTGGCTTCATTTAAGCATATGCAAAACCTAAAACATCCCTTCATTTTTAGCAACGGGTCAAAGCCTAATGTTTTTCCATGGAGGAGACCATGCTCTGATGGAAGTTAGCACATGGATGCAGGCGCAAGAACAGGTTGTCACCAGCAGCCCAGCATAAATATATATAAATATAAGGAGTCGCAAGGACATTGCATCCTTTATAACTTAACAAGAACATTCTTGCTCTAGCTAGCCACATATAATTGCATGAGATAACACACGCATGACCGTCGACCATGTTAAGCCATCATCATATGATCAAGGTTGTACATATCGGTCGTACGTGAACGGTGATTGTGACGACCCCATGGAGAATTTTTGTTCCCATGTGAAACTAATCATAGAACTTCCCCGGCCGGCTATACCTGAACGTATAATAATCACTGGCTGCGGCAACATTACGCATGGCACGGAATGGCCGCGTCGACTTATGCATCCCACATGCAGATATGACCTTTGTGCCATTAGATATGATCATCATAGAGGCCAGCCATTCCATAATACCAACGCATTATACCAATGAGCTCCCAGATTTAGTATTAAGAGCCTTAAGATGGTGCTGTTTTTTCTGGAATCAACACTACAAGACAGTTCTGTTTTTCTTCAAAAAGGGAAATTTTATTATATCAAGTAGTATTATATTGAGGTGATACAACAATGCTTGAATAAATTTCCAGCCTCTGCTAGAAAAGCACGCAGCCTATCAACGAAGAGAAGAAACATGCACTCTATTGACTATCAATCCGTAGAATAGATCGCCACCATGTGCCCAGGAAAAAAAAATCTAAAAAAATCCTTGGTCATTTGTGCCAATCGCTGAGATAATCCAAGACAGCTCTGTATAGTATTAGGAATACCAGAACGAATTTCTTTTACAGAGGAAAATAAATTTGTAGTCTAGGATATCAAAAAGAAATGTAATGTTTACTTGCTGGTAACCTTTGAAGCTATCTTTTTAATTGAATGTCAATTGGAAAATTCCTTTTTTTCTAGTCTAGATAAACAAAAATCTTGGTTGCTCGAAAGTAACCAATGCAATCATCACAACGTGCAGTGTAGACTAGCGGGTCTGGCTGTCCGTTTTTTAGCTTGGTCTGCGGGTAGAACGGTATGGCACTATACCACGGCCCAGAAATCCAACAGATGTGTGTCGGCAAAAGTAGAACAACAGCGACGAACTATCAATCGGGAAAGTTCTGTAACAGTTGATCCGTCGGTAATTCAAGTTTCAACGACCGACCATCAGTCGATATTTCAACTTACATATATCATCAAATCATCTGTCGGCAATAGCTAGTATAGATCTCAAACTATCCGTCGGCAATTTTCCTAGCCCACCGCTCAGATTCGCAGAACCTAATTGTATCATTCTTCTGCCCCGCTCGCGCGCCGCCATCTTCCCCAAATGTCCCCGCCGCCGCACGGTCGACCCCCTCTCCCAAATCTCATGCATGCGCGCTCTCCCCAAATCCCCCAAAGTCCTTCGTGCTCTACCGCCTCGCGTCCTCTACTCCTCTCCCAAATCTCATACAGAGCCGCGCGCCGCTACCCCCGCCCAGTACTTCTCTCCCAAATCCATCCACACCTCCTCCGTCCGCTACTCACCAGGAGCCGCCGGCCGCCTATGTCCAGGAGCCGCGCCGCTGCCCGCCCGATGTTCCTGTTCCAAATCCACCCTGTTGTCGCACCCGCCTGCCATTCACCGGAGCGGGGAGACCGGGCAGCCCCGTCGGCCGCGGTGTCCGGGAGCCGCCGCATCGACCCCACGGGAGAGCAGGAGGCACACCACCCACTGCTCGAGCTGCCAAGAAACGCTGGACCCGTAGGAGGCTGCGGGCCGCGAGAGCGCGTGAGGGGACCTGCGGGAGCCGGGGCGTGCCTTGTTGCTCGCATCCGTGCGGGGGACCTCCCAGGAGGAGCAAGATGCTGCACAGTATGGAACACATCCATTCGTGCGGGCGCAGCGCGCATCGATGGCGGCGGCGCGAAGGCCGCTTGGGGCCGCATCGATCCCCTTGTCTGCCTGACTGCCCGAGCCCTCATCACGCTCCATCTTTCCAATCTCCATCAAGGTATTACTTTCCACTCCCCTCCCCTCCCCTACTTGGATTTTAGTAGATGGTTGCATTTGTAGTCCTGGATTCATATACGTATGCTTGTTGATTTGCGGACATGCACAATAATAGGTATAACAGTAGTGTGTATAGCAGATCTCATTTCATTATTCTGAATGAACATTTGGTGCCGAAACATTTGGTTTGCAAATTACTTGTAACACATGTTGGTTGAGCATTCCGTGAGCTGAACTATAAGCATTTCATATATACCGAATTTTGTTGATGGAACTGAATACATGGGTAACAGATACTTACTGACAAGGAATGAGGAGAACAAGGAAAAACGATCTTGGTCATGCACCTCTGGAAGAAATGGCCAGGTATGACATCCCATTAACTCTTGCATTACTAGATTGTACAACTGAAACTGTAACTTATGGTATAACTGCCCTATTTAATTTTCTACCAAAACGTGCAGTGTTCGATCATATTTAGCTTGCCGAAGGACCAGCTGCAGTTGGCAAACAATATCTGTTCAAACTTGATTATACTGTAAACAAACTAGGTATGGTTTTTGCAATTTGTCATAGTTTTCAGCGTACCTACATGCTTATGTTCATGTGTGTGTACTCATAGCTTGTGTTGGTGTGTGTGTGTAACTGTGTATTTTGGGAGAGGGGATAAAGCCTATAAATTTTACACTTGATCATTATTT